>NC_092132.1:138829827-139130460 GCF_043159975.1 Macaca nemestrina | reverse complement strand
ATTATTTTCTCCATTCTTCTCTAACTTGACCCAACTCGTGCCATCAGACTTCATCACCCACTACTTTTCACGGTTACTGTCATCTTGAGGCTTTAATTTCTGGTTCACTGTGACTCTTGTTAATGCCAAGCCCACTAGCCCCTCTCTCTCTGTTTTACTCTGTCTCCTTCTGTCTCTCTCTTACCTGAAATTATTTAAACATTTCATTTGCATTTCTCTATTTTCCTTATCGACATTTACTTTCCAAACCATAAAAGGCACAGGTCAAAGTGTGCTTTTAAGTCAGTTTTGTCATATGTATACACCCATGTTAACATCATCAAATCAAATCTAGAACTTTTGCATTATCTCAGAAAATTCTATCATATCCATTTCCAGTCACACTCTATGCCTCTGACCCCTGCAATCAGGTAATAATTCTGATATCTATCACTACAGAGCAGCTTTGCCTATATTTGAAGTTCATGTCAATGAACTTATAAGAATAAGGAGATAAATGGCATCTCTTTTGTGTCTGCATTCTATCATTCAACATAATTTATAATCCAATGCTCATGCTTGGTATGATGGTTAATTTGATGTGTCAACTGGTCCATGGGGTGCTGAGATATTTGGTTAAACATTATTCTGGGTATGTCTGTGAGGGTGTTTCCGGATGAAATTAGCATTTGAATTCGTAGACTGAGCTTTCTGCCTGTCTTTGAGCTGAGACATCAGTCTTCTCACTACACCATTGATGTTCTTTTGCCTCCCTGCAGCTTGTCAACTGTAGATTCTAGAACTTCTCAGCTTCCATAACTGTATGAGCCAAATCTTCATTTTACGTACGCGCGCGCGCGCACACACACACATATTCTGTATTCTGTTTCTCTGTAGAACCCAGATGAATACACTTGGCGATTTCAATACCAATGTGGATCATATTTCCAGCAGTCTACATTTTAAACTCCATTCCTTCAATAATTTTGTTTTCTACCCCATCTTAGCCATTCATTCTGTTAAATTGTCTGGCCATCATTACAACCATCCCTTTTCATATACCCTCTATTACTTTGACCCTCTTTCATTGTTTCCAACATTGACAAAGCAGGTGACCTGCAAAAGCTGTTAGAGTCTTTGTCTACGGAGCTGTATAAGTATCTGGTGGTGGCTGAAAGCCCTGTATGTCAACTGGGTATTCTATGAAGAATCTTGATAGAAGTTAGCACATCAAAGGAAATCAGTTTTGTTTTGTTCCATATCTAATGCAAGTTTTTTTTTTCAAAACCCATTATTTTTACATTATTTGTTTTCAACCTAAATTACCACCAAAGGTCCCATAGACTATTTTCCCTCTATTGTCATCACATTTTTAAAAAATCAACATTGGGATTTTTTAGTCAATCAGAGATCTAACTGCCAATCATAATTTTAGATCATTAAGAAGTGGTCACTTTTATCACACAAAAAAAGGAAACCAACGTCTTAGTTGATCTAAGTTCACAAAGAATGATTGTCTTTTATTTGCTTAGCTTTTAAAAATACTGAAAATGATGTAAGCACCAGTTGAACCTGGTAGATTAATCAAATCTTTCTAAAATTCCCCCTTTAAAACAAACCCTAAAACACTCAGTAAAAACATTGAATCATTTTTAAGTTATTAATCTACAAAGAGAGAATGTGACAGGAAACATCAGTAGATAAATTATTTTTACAAACTTTTGGAACTTGAAAAGTCCCATGATTTATTTTCTGTTCATGAATATTAAGCCTTCAGCAACTGTCAAAATGAAAGAATCTCAGTTTTCTTTCTTTCAAGTGGTCACTAGCCTTGTTCTTGTTAACCTTTTTCAAGAGCAACCAAACATAATAACTTTAAATTCTTAGGAGGTACAACAAGTAACTCTTTGTATATAGCTGTAATTCCAAATAACAGTTTTCCTATGTATTCTTGCTATCTTCCTTGACTCACCCAAGTCTAAGATAGACAGTTTATAAAAACTTAGGACACTGTAAACATTTTGCCCCTAGCATCTACTTACATCACTTTTGGTATTTCTACATTCCTTCACCCTGATTTTCAGCCGCAAAAGACTACAAGGTTTCTCTAACATGTTTTTCCTTTTTGAGGATCTGGTAACCAATTTTTTCTCTCTGGACTTTCCTTCTCTTTACTTCATAATTATATCTATGACCGCACTCTCTAGGCTTAAGTAAAATGCATCCCTTTTCCATGAATCCTTCTTGGGACCCAGAGTTTGGAGCAGTTGTCCTCTCTTTGGTGCACGTGTGGTACTTTACTTCACTTTGGCAATGAGCAAAACTTGACACATGTTGATTACACCAGGAAGTCTTAAGTTACAGGAAAATAGGACAGTGTCATATTCATCTTGAATCACTGGTGCCTTAACTACCGTAGCTGCATAGTAAATGTTTATTGAATCTGGAATCATGGTAGGTTTTCTTTTCATCTTTTCAAGTTGGTGATGATGTTTTGGGAACGGGAAAGAAGAAGCCACATTGGTTTATGGCAATGGGCTTAACTTGACTTCCACAGGTACTCAAGCATTTTCATCAGAGTCTGTATATTAGTCTCTTTCTGTCCTGCCATGTTTCTTCATCAACAAATGGCAATTGTAATAGTGATAGGTAACACTTACTGAGTGCTTAACGTATATCTAACAGGATACTGATTGCTTTATTTGTTTGTTTTCAGTGCTCTTTCAGAAAGTTATTTTTACCAAAGTCATACTGGTACAAAGTTAAAAATCAAATTGTATTTGAAAAAGTATTTAATAACACAGTCTCTTATCCTACCTATTTCCACCTTAGTTCAGTCTTGATCTCTGGAAGTAACCACTGATAACTTTTAATCTATTGCTTCTGATGTTTACCTTTGTATATTTTAATCATCTATTAGTTTCATTTATACAACCATCACTTATGTGTTACCACCATCTATCTTTACAATATAGTTATGCTATAACTTTTAGTTGAAGCAGCAGAGTTTAGATTGTGTTGACAGTGTAAACATTGTTCACATGTAAGTCCAATTGCAAACTATGATTTTGTCTTCCTTTGCACAAGTTTTTGCTGAAGTCTACAAAGTGCTTATTTCTTCACTTGCTTAGTTTTGTATATACATTCTTATTTTTTCCAAAATGCCCAATTAATTTATTAAATATCTAAGCAATATTTTTTTGAAATTCAAATATATCATAATCCATCTGTTCTATGATATTCACCTTCTTCAGCCCTGAGACTGCTTTTCAGAATGCCATCCTTCTGCAACCATCAGGACTGGATTGACACTTCTTTTTATTAGAGCTCCTGTGTTGAATCATCATTTCCTTGATCCCATATTTTTATCTATCTTTTGTTTATCCCACATTTTACAGAAGCTTATCTTTCAGTGCCTTCCCAAAAAGAATGCCAGCGAGTTATTCATTTTACTCCTTACATGTTTGAAGAAGTCTTTATTCTATTTTTTATTTGATCAGTAATTTGGCTGAACTTAACCTTATGATTTTAAAGTTATTTTACTTATCGTGAGATTCTGAGACCCATCCTTGTGTGAAACCAATTATGGGTTTATGTCCACTTCCCCGCCATTTATATGCTGAAGTCTTAAATCCCCAGGACCCCAGAATATGAGTATATTTGGAGGTTGGGTATTTAAAGGGGTAATTAAATGGAGAGTATTATGGTGGGCCTTAATCTAACATGACTGATGTGGACACAAATATATACAGAAGAAAGACTGTGGGAAGATACAAGGAGAATATGGTCATCTACAAGCCAAGGAGAGAGACCTCGGAAGAAACCAGCCCTGCTGCCTCCTGTATTTTAGACTTCTAGGCTTCAGAACTGTGAGAAAATAAATTTTTGTTTGAGCCACCCTGTCTGTGGCACTTTGCTATGGCAGCCCTGGAAAACTAATACTAGACATATTTTTTTTTCTGGATACTTCTAGGATCTTCTTTGTATGCCCTATGATCTGAAATTTCTTTATAATATGTCTTTTCAATTTAACTGGGCTTTGCTTCCTTCAACTTAATGAGACCCTATCTGTAGAAAAAAATGAAAAATTACCCAGACACGGTGGCTCACACCTATAGCCCCAGCTACTCACGAGGCTAAGAAGGGAGGATTGCTTGAGGCCAGGAATTCCAGGTTGTGGTAAGCTATGTTCGTACCACTCCACTCCAGCCTGGGTAACAGAGTGAAATCTTGTGTCTTAAACAAACAGGAAAAATTTGGTCGACCACGATGGCTCATGCCTGTAATTCCAGTGCTTTGGGCGGTTGATGCAGACAAATCCCTTGAGGCCAGGAGTTTGAGACTAGCCTGGGCAGCATGGCAAAACCTGTCTCTACTAAAAATACAAAAGTGGTAATGGCTTCCCAGCTGGGTGTGGTGGCACACACCTGTAATCCTAGCTACCTGGGAGACTGAGGCATGAGAATCGCTTGAACAGGGGAGGTGGAGGTTGCAGTGAGTAGAGATTGCACCACCGCACTCCAGCCTGGGCAACAGAGTGAGATTCTGTCTCAAGAAAATAAACCAATTCTGTAGAAAAGAACATACCATTTATTGATCCTATCCACTGCTCACTTCACACTAGAGTCAAATGAAGCACACATGCTTCCAGCAAAAGAAAGCCATAAATACAATAGGGTAGAGGTTAGTAGTATAGGCCTCAGAGCCAGACTGCCTGGGTTCACATGCTGGTTCTACCAATTGCTGGCTGAGTAATTTTGAGAGCATCAGTTTTCTCAGTTACAAAATAAAGATCGTTAGAGATCCTACCTCATAGACAATTGACAGTGCAGTTTAACTTATTGATATAGACTTCTAAAACCTCGTGGAGGTTTTGTGATATTTTAATAAATCCATTAAACTACTGAGCATAATGCCTAGTACAAAATAGGTGTAAACACCCAACAAGGGCAAGTTGTTGTTAGTGTTAGTTACCATCATTATCATTAACATCAGTTCATTAAATTATTCCAAAGGAAACATATTTCTACTACTGCCATATTAGTTACTGCCCTTGCTTTAGGTTGCCAAACAGAATTCCTATTTTGTTCTATTTTAGTCCTATTAAAGGCAACATTCAGGTTATATTTTATTTTATGTTATTTTTATTTTTTATGGTTTTTTTTATTTGTTTTGAGACGGAGTCTCGCTCTATCCCCAGGCTGGAGGGCAGTGGTGCATTCTTGGCTCACTGCACACTCCGCCTCCTGGGTTCAAGTGATTCTCCTGCCTCAGCCTCCTAAGTAGCTGGACTACAGGTGCCTGCCACCACGCCCGGCTAATTTTTTGTGTTTTCAGTAGAGACAGGGTTTCACTGTGTTAGCCAGGATGGTCTCGATCTCCTAACATCGTGATCCGCCCACCTCAGCCTCCCAAAGTGCTGGGATTATGGGCAGTTCTGCTACTCTCTTTTTGTAATTCATGTATTTTCTATTTCAAAGGAGGTGCAGGCTTCCTAAACAATACTGTATCAACATCTATTAAACATTAACCAAAATAATATAAATATTGCTGCCAAAAGGCAGGAGTCTAGAAATTCCGCCTCCCACATTGTGAAAATATGACAGATTGCCCTCCATCTACCACTTGGAATAAATCATCTGTTATTCATATGAGAACTGGCTTTACTTCATGACTGTTTTCCCAGATGACTCAGGTTATTTGCCACAGCTACTTTTGGATGATAAAATATTTTAGGAATGCTCCTTCCCAACAAGAACGCTATGTCAATAAGTTAAGCTGCACTGTCAGTTGTTAAAAAGAAACCTAGAATGCTGTTCTGATGGCCAGACTTCTCATCTGATATAATGGCATTGTGCCAAGTCTAGTTATTTTCAGGTTTGTACTTAATGTACTATGTCTATTCCTTTGTCAGTCAGTTTGAGTATTAATTGCTGTTGCATAATCTTAGCACCATTTTTATTCCTGTTGGTAAAATCTCCAGCAGGGAACATCTGTACATTTTTTACTGTGTTTTCCATTGCCACACTAGTTGAATCTTCCGATTCCATAGTTTCCTTTACTACAGTATATCCCAAGCTTGTCTGTCCTAAGAATCACCAACTAAAAATAGAAATACCCAAGCTTCTCCCTGGGTAATCTGATTTAGCAGGTCTGAAATGGGGTCACAGAAACTGCATTTTTAACTGATGAACACTATAATCAGACAGATTGAGAGCACTACTTTATATTTGTAAAGTTAAAATTTGATTTTTTTTTTTTTAAACCCTACAGGGTAAACAACAGTTCCTAGTGAATACATGAAAAGATTCAATAGGCTTCCATAGTTGAGGGAACATTTCTTTCCCTGTACTTGGATACAGAATTCCTATAAAATCCTAAGGGACGTATTCTTCCCCAATCTGGTCATACAGACATACAATAGGATACAGTGATGAGGCTAAAAGCAATTTTTAAAAATCTATTTTACCGACTCTTGATCCCTGTTCATAGCACCCTGCTGTGCTAGTGTTTGCTGTAGCTTCTAGATGAGAGATTTTGCATCAGTGTTTGTAAACCTGCCTTGACTGGAGACTATTATAAGAGAGGGTGAAAAAGAGTAACTTCCACGTCATACCAGAACACACAGTGTATTATCTGCTGGGGCTTAGAAAACAATACCCCAAAATAAAGGCCTCCAAAGCAGCCTCTGAAGCAAACGTTTTACTCTGAGCTTCCCCTGCCGTCCTGTCTCTCAGTCCCACTCTCCTCTGAGGCTAGTTCTAGAAACTAAATCCCTCTTTACCAAGGTGGATCATAGAAACCAGAATCCGTTTTCCCCACAGCCAACCATAAAACCTGAAAATATTACTCCAATTTTCGCTCCACGTTTCTGTGTAAAAACTGACCTTCTAAAGAAATTATCTGACCTACCTTGTTTGACTGTATGTCGTAAGACCTCTTGTATTAGTTCATTTTCACACTGCTAAGAAGAAATACCAAGACTGGGTAATTTATAAAGAAAAAGAGGTTTAATGGACTCATATTTCCACATGGCTGGGGAGGCCTCACAATCATGTGAGAAGTCGAGGGAGGAGCAAAGGCATGTCATACATGGTGGCAGGAAACAGGGCTTGTGCAGGGGAAGGGCCCTTTATAAAATCATCAGATCTTGTGAGACTTATTCCCTATCATGAGAACAGCACAGGAAAAACCTGTCCCCATGATTCATTTACCTCTCACAACATGTGAGGATTGTAGGAGCTACAGTTCAAGATGAGATTTTGGTGGGCCAAAGCAAATCACCATCATTCCAGAAAGGGCCCTGTCCCTTACCCAGAAGGAAGGAATGCATGCTCAGAGAAGCCAGGAAGAATCTAGACAGACAGGCCTTGCTGCATTTCCTGACTTGGTCTGCTAGGCTTAGATCATACCCTTTTTGTCCAGTCATATTTCTAGATGTCTGTTTATGCTTTGTTGAACTTAAACATGAAAATGGACAATTTCCTCTGTATCTTTGGTTCTTCATTTTGAAGGCTCCCATGTACACATATTAAATAAATTTGTTTGCCTTTTCTCCAATTAACTTGCCTTCTGCAAGTTGATTTTGTGGCCAGCCTGCAGAGAGCCAAGGGGAGCTTACCCTTGGCCTCTGCAGTCCAAACTATAGAGGAACTTGGGTTCCGCATTCATTAAAAGAAAAAAAAAATGATATTGTTACTGTAGCTTACATTTAAAAACATGGTTTGTCCTATTGCATATTTTAATTCCTTGGCCTCAGGGTCCTTTTTAATTAGGAGGAAGAGGAAAGGTACTTAATTTTTTTTTTTTCAGCTATCTCTCATATATACAACTTTGATCCCTTTATAGTTCATGCCTTATCAAAATCCTCTTAAGAACTGTACAGTTGAAAGTGGAATATTAGCTAAAAGTCAGGTAGATAGTTAAGTGGAAAAATAAATGGGAAAGCATCTTTTCTTTGTATTTTTCAGATTCTAGCTAATTTCTATAATTAAAGAAAATCAGGAGTCTCTGCCTTTTTTGAGTTTTATCAATTCTTAAATGTTAATTAAAGGTCTTTTAAAGTCAAAAGAATCTATAAACATGTAAATCAGGATGATTTTGGAAACCTCCCATATCCTAATACAAAAATATGCTATGAGCACTAAGTATTGAGAACTTGATTGGTATTGGAAATTCAAGAAATAAAAGTCTTTGTACTGTTTAACAGTCTACTTGGGAAAAGAGAGAGAGAGATGTAAGGAAAAAATTATAGTTAAATAAAAAACATGCAAAAGGAACAAGAAGGAGTAATGGCCTCACCAAGAGGTACAGCCAGATGGAAAGGAGTGGAGTTGGGCACATTTAACTAGAGGAGGTAAAACTTGAACCAAAATAACAAAAGATGAGTCAAAGCTTGCTCTGAAGCCAGATGCAGTAGCTTGTGCCTGTAATCCCAGCACTTTGGGAGGCCAAGGCTGGTGGATCACTTGAGGCCAGGAGTTCAAGACCAGCCTGGTTAACATGGTAAAAACCCGTCTCTACTAAAAATACAAGAATTAGCTAGGTGTGGTGGTACGCCTATAATCACAGCTACTCAGGAACCTGAGGCAGGAGTATCTGCCTGAACCTGGGAGGCAGAGGTTGCAGTGAGCCGATTTCACGCCACTGCATTCCAGCCTGGGCGATGGGGTGGGACTCTGTCTAACAAAAACAAAAAACAAAAAAAAAAACAAAACTTGCTCTGGACAAATTATGGGTAATAAAAATTTTTGCTAGATGGGATGTTTTATTAACTGACGTGAAGGACTTTATGGAGAACAAGAGAAATGAATAATTGACAAGATTTCAGGGAGGGAGAAAGGGCATTGGATTTAGAGAGAGTGTAGATAAATGTCTAGGTTCACAAGCAAAACTTTGAGGTAGTTTAGGAACCTGAAGCTTCCTTTTTAAGTGGAATAGGAAAAAAAAGTAGGCATTAATAAAGACAATAAAAACCAAAGTATATTTAGCTTACTCTGCTATTCACTGTATCAAGAGCTTTTAATATATTACCTTAATTCTTCCATGTAGAGTTGGCATTGTTACTGTCACCAGTTTGCCAAATAGGAATTTGAAAATTTGGGAAGTTATGTAACTGTCTCAGGTTCCAGAATTTGTGCCTGGTAGAGTTGTAATTCAAGATAAGATCATCAGCTCAGAATGACAGGGAAGTGTTGAAGCGTGTGAATGAACTGCTTTGGGGAATGGGAGAAGAAGCTGAGGGGGACAGAGAAAAAGAATAGTTGAAGAACAGTATGGGCCCAGGTAAGGATGCAATCCTTTCCTCTGCTAAGAATCCACATTCTTTTCCAATGACAGAGTACAGAAGAGCAAATATTGGAGAATCGAAGATGATAGTCTTTTCTCCTTTCTTAATGCTTTTGCCAATAAATAAGCCACAACCCTCTAAGTTAGCTTCCTTTTATTTTTTGACTGAATACCACGTGAAATTCAAAATCATAATAAAGGCCAGGAGCGATGGCTCACGTCTGTAATCCCAGCACTTTGGGAGGCCGAGGTGGGCAAATTGCTTGAGGTCAGGAGTTTGAAACCAGCCTGACCAACATGGTGAAACTCCATCTCTACTAAAATACAAAAATTAGCCAAGTGTAGTAGTGGGCACCTGTAATCCCAGTTACTTGGGAGGCTGAGGCAAGAGAATCACTTGAACCCCAGAGGCGGAGGTTGCAGTGAGCTGAGATTGTGCCACTGCACTCAAACCTGGGAGACAGAGTAAGATTCCATCTCAAAAAAGAAAATAAATAAAAAAATAATAAAAATTAATCCAATGTTTCTGTGCTTTTTTTTTTTTTTTTTTAAGAGCGTGACAAATTTGTAGTCTTAACTGTAGCTTTGTACTTCTTAATACTTTGGACTTTACCTATTCATCTCTAAACGCAGATTATTTTGAAGCTCATATTCCATCCCTATCCATTAAGTGGCCTAATATAATAATCTGTAAGTGAGATGATGTGAATCTATGAGGAGACTATTTTCTTGCATATTAGTTGACCAAAATATGTATTTTCAAAATTTTAGGCCGGGCACGGTGGCTCATGTCTGTATTCCCAGCACTTTGGGAGGCTGAGGCGGGTGGATCATGAGGTCAGGAGATCAAGACCATCCTGGCTAACATGGTGAAACTCCGTCTCTACTAAAAAATACAAAAAATTAGCCAGGCGTGGTAGCGGGCGCCTGTAGTCTCAACTACTCTGGAGGCTGAGGCAGGAGAATGGCGTGAACCCAGGAGGCGGAGCTTGCAGTGAGCCAAGATCACGCCACTGCACTCCAGCCTGGGTGATAGAGCAAGACTCCATCTCAAAAAAAAAAAAAAAAAAAAAAAAAAAATTTATTTCCTTAATTACCTAATACTAGGAGAATCCAGAAAGCTTTGGTTGGCCTAGGCAGGAGGATTGCTTGAGGCCAAGAGTTTGAGAACAGCCTGAGCCACATAGCAAGACCTCCTCTTTACAAAAAATAAAAATAAAATAGCCAGACATGGAGGTGCACAACTGTAGTCCTCGCTCTTTGGGAGGCTGAGGGGGAATGATTGCTTGAGCCCAATAGTTCAAAGTTATAGTGAGCTATGATGGCATCACTGAAGAAAGATCTAAAATCAATGCCTTTAGGTGAATACATTTGCAAATCTAGAAAATGAAGTGCAAATTAAAGCCAAAAGGAGAAAAATATATACAATAAAGATGAAAGTTGGAACCAATGCAATAGAAAACCTAAAAGAAGAGAAAAAGAAAAGAATTGAAACCAGAAGCAGTTCTTCATGAGATCAATAAAATTGATAAAGTTCTAAAAAGACTGCTCAGGGAAAGAAGAGAGGGTGCAATTACCAATATCAGAAATGAGAACAATGACATCACTACAGAAATTACAGATACTAAAGTGATAATGAGGAAATATCATATGTAAATGTATGCAACAAGTTCACAACTTATGTGAAATATACAGATACTTAAGAGATAACTACAAAAGCTCACTTAGGAAGAATCAGATAACCTATAACACTATATATACTTTTCAAAAAATCAATTTGTAGTTAAAAGCCTTCCCACACAGAAAACTCCAGGCCCAGATGGCTCTCTTGGTAAATTTGATCAAACATTTGAGGAGGAGATGACACTGATTTTACACAAACTGTTCCTGAAAATTTAAGAGGAGGGAATGCTTTCTAATCTATTCCATGAAGTCAGTGTTACTCTCATTACAAAACCAAGATAATATTTTACAAAAACAAAAAGACAAATATCCCTCGACTATGGACAGAAACATTTGAAACAAAATGTTAGCAAATTTAACAATGTATGGAATCGCTATAAAATTGGCAGAGAGCTCGTGTGTAGAATGCAAGATTTGTTTAATAGTTGAAAAATCAATGAATGCTATTTACCTTATTAGCAAACTAAAAAGGAAAACCATTTAATCATTTCCATAGAAGCAGAAAAATATTTTGAAAAATACATGATCCATTGTGGATAAAACATTTGGCAAGCTAGGAATAGAAGATAACTTCCTCCACCTGATAAAGAACACCCCCTAAAAAACAAAATCCAAAACTTACAACCCAAAACAGCAAACTTAATGGTGAAAACATGAATGCTTTCTCCTGTAAATTCAAATACAGGACAAGAATGTTCACTCTTACCACTTCTATTCAATATAGTGCTGGAATGAATTTCTGTCTAGTAGAAGGAGGGAGGAAGGGAGGGAGGTGAGGAAAGGAAATTCAGATTGGAATAGAAGAAACAGAAAGCAACTAGTTCTGGTAAGTGATATGATGATTATATAAATAGAAAATGCAATGGAGTATACGAAATAGTTACTAGAATTATGTGAATTTAGCAAGTTCGAAGAAACCAAAGTCAATATACAAAAATGGATTGTGTTTCTATATATTAGCAATGAACAGTCAGAAACAGAAATTTTAAAAACAAGGCCACCAATTATAATAGCAAAAATATTAAATACAGATAAAGTTGATAAAAGGTATATAAGAAAGGGCTGGGTGCGGTGACTTATGCCTGTAATTCCAGCACTTTGAGTGGCCAAGGTGGGTGGATTGCTTGAGGTCAAGAGTTCTAGACCAGCCTGGCCAACATGGTGAAACCCTGACTCTAATAAAAATACAAAAATTAGCTGGGTGTGGTGGCAGGTACCTGTAATCCCAGCTACTTAGGAGGAATTGCTTGAACCTGGGAGGTGGAGGTTGCAGTGAGCCAAGATCACGCCACTGCAGTCCAGCCTGGGCGATAGAGCAAGCCTGTCTCAAAAAAAAAAAAAAAAGAAAAATGTGTAAGAGAGACATGTTCTCTGAAAACTACAAGACAGTACTAAGAGAAATTAAAGAAGAACTAAATGAATGGCGATATATACTGCGTCCATGGATCAGTAGAGTCAATATTACAAAGATATCAATTGATCCTAAATTTATCTGTAGATTGAATACAATCCCCATCAAAGTTCCAGTAAACATGTTTAGAAATTGACCAGCTGATTCTAAAGTTCATATGAAAATGCAAAGAACCTAGAAGATCCAGAACACTTTTGAAAAAGAGGAACAATGTTGGAAGACTTGCTCTACATAATTTCAAAACTTACCATAAAGCTACAGTAATTGAAACTGCATGATATTTATAAAAAGATAGAAAATAGATGAATGAAACAGGAGAGAGATACTCTGGATATTTATATGAAGGTGTTTTTTTTTAGATGAGATTAACATTAAATTGGTGGACTTTGAGGAAAGCAAGTTGCTCTCCATAATGAGGGTGGGCCTTGACCAATCCATTGAAGGTTTTAACAGAAGAAAAACCGACCTCCTCTGAACAAGAAGGAATTTTGCTAGCTCACTGCCTTTGGGCCAGAACTGCTACTCTTCACTGAGTCTCCCGTCTGCCAATCTACTTCTTCAGATTTTGGACTGCCCAACCCTCCACAATCATGTGAATTAATTCTTTAAAAATAAACCTCTGTCTGGCTGGGCACAGTGGCTCATACCTGTAATCCCAGCACTTTGGGAGGCCAACGTGGGCAGATCACTTGAGATCAGGAGTTTGAGACCAGCCTGGGCAACATGGTGAAACCCCATCTCTACTAAAAATACAAAAATTAGCTGGGTGTGGTTGTACACGCCTGTAATTGCAGCTACTCGGGAGGCTGAGGCAGGAGAGTCACTTGAACCCAGGAGGTAGAGGTTGCAGTGAGCCAAGATTGCACCACTGCACTACAGCCTGGGCAACACAGCAAGACTCTGTCTCAATCAATCAATCAGTCTCATACTCTCTTGCGGTGTGTGTGTGTACGTGTGTGTATAAGTGTATATATACACACAATTCTCTCTTGCTGTGTATATATATATAATCATATATATGTATCTATATATGTATATATGTGTATATACATATATGATTCTTTTTCTCTGGAAAATTGTCACTCATACATAAGTCAAAATTTTTTTTTTCCCAGATTGCATGCTGTAAGTT
Source organism: Macaca nemestrina (assembly GCF_043159975.1). Lineage (NCBI taxonomy): Eukaryota > Metazoa > Chordata > Mammalia > Primates > Cercopithecidae > Macaca > Macaca nemestrina. The sequence goes on along the minus strand of NC_092132.1, from coordinate 139,116,967 downwards.
TAACCCCATATATTCAAGAAGTTAGGAATTACAATTATAACATTACTAAAATTATTACTCGAAAAATTAATCTAGTCACTTAAATAGTAAATGAAAATAAGGAACTCACAAATGAGTGTGACATAATATATAAAAAATGGATTATGATAAATATCTCTAAAACAGGGATTAAAGCTAACCAACTTGGTAGCTACAAATATAGTATAATTGTAGTAATTCATAAAAGAAACTACACAGTAGATGAGCAACTTGATTATAGTAATGGGTAAAAAAAAAAAAAACTCAGAAAAAAATAATTTTTTAAATGACCATTAATGAGGAGATGGAAGTTGCTGGTTGGAAGTAAATTTTTCATTTTATCTTTCCTAGGGATATTTGCTGGATATAAATTGAGAACTGCAGACTATAATTTAAAAACATGAAGGCAAAATCTAATCTAATACAAGATTATATTCAAAGTTTTCAGGAACTGCTTGTAAAACTGAGTCAAGAGGCAAAGAAAAAATATAACCAAACTTAGGTCATTTTTAGACTCAAGAATGTAACTGATAATCTTGATGCTGTCTTAGTGACATTAGATTTAATGGTGGTCAAGTGCCTTGTTTTAGAAAAACATTTTCGATAAATGAGTTACAGTCGTTCTGGGTAAAGTGTGGTGTGTCCCTGGGTCTGCACACATTTTCTCTTCCACTCATAAGCAGCAGGTTGGCTCTGGGGACAGAGGAGGCATCTCAGGTATGTAACAAAACTCATAGGAGCCAACTACACGTGCATCTCACCAGAGCCAATGAGCAAGCTCTTTCTCTTTTCAATCTGCCTTTTACTTGCTCCCAACTTTTCCCACCTTGTCTCTTCTCCATCTCCTTTGATGCCTCAGCTTCTCTTCCTCTCTCTTCTTCCTCTTTCCACCTTTGTGCTCTCAGCTCCCTTCCCCTTCTCCTTTACATGCGGTAAAGCTCCTCTTATGGCCTAGAGGAACATAACCAGTACTTTTCATCCCAGCAGGGTCATGCTCCATTCTATGTGCCACCACGTCCCAAATATGCGTTAACAAAGAGAGGTGTTTTCTGTTGGTGTAAAGTCTAGTTGGATTTAATGTCATGTCATTTAGATGTTTTACATTATGTAGCATTACTTAAGGGAGTGTTTTGTTCTAGTAATTATGTAGATACTCAGATCTGGTTGGTTTGTGTGTATTATGAGTGAATGATGAAAGTATCAGGTGTAAGCTGACAAAACAGATGTTTTATTTCAAAATAGAACTTAGATTTGTGGTAGTAATTTATTTTTACATTTTAGATATCTTTTCATAACATTGTGCAAAGAATGAAGTTGAGCAAGAAAATAACAGGGATACAGAAACTTGCTCATCATTACAAAGCATATAAAATACAATATATTTCTTTGGATGCTGTAATACTTTAAAATATTTGAAGCATAAAAACCAAAAGTAGAAGGTTGTGAAATCTGAACTGTAGACTCACCTTACAGTCACGCTGAAAGTGGAACTCCATTTCTTCACAATGCAGAGCTTCATGCCTCGTGCATATTCTAGATATGTAATTGCAACGTTTTATTTTGGTTTGCTTTGGCTTTTGATATGGTATAGCCTACTACATTTGGAGTTTATGAAACTATCTTTACAATTATGTTTTAGTGTTAGTATTTTTTAATATTCACTTATTTATTTTATGAAGAGATGTCAAAGTAATCACATAAGATGGTGCTCATGAGCCCTTTGGAATTGGGCTCTGGCATCAGGTGGACCTGGGTTCAGAATTATGACTCAGCCAGTCGCTAGGTTGATTGATTTCAACTCTGTCAGCCTCAGATTCCTAATCAATAAAATGGGTATAATAAAAACTATGTTTCATAGTTGTGGTTAAGACTGGAAGAAAATATACAAATACTCTAGGTTCAATGCCTGACATATAGTGAATACTCCATAAATGATAATGTTGTTTAATTTTGTTTGGAGAATCTATCAATACATGGTTTGTTTTGTTTTTTTTTTTCTGGATTCTCAGTTCTTTTCCATTGATGGAAAAGAATTGGCTGTCTTTAAGCCAAGACCACACTGTCTTAATTTTGTGAAAAGTTGAAATCAGAAAATTGGAGTCTTCTGACTCTCCTTTTTCAAGGTTGTTTTGGCTGATTGGGGGATGAATTTTGGGATAAGTTTGTCGATTTCTACTTTGATGTTTTTCCAAGGACAACTAAAAAAATGAACATCTAGCTCTGTCCGCTGCCAATATTCAGTGAGACAACAATATTACCAAAGTGAAATATACTTAGAGTTTTTACTAACATGGTCCACTGAAGAATGAAGACAAGAATATTAAATGATGAACTTACAGAAGACTCCCTGAAAATCTAACTGTGCATTTTACTCACATTTTTCTCCTTTGTTCATAGTAGGAACAGTCATTCAGCATCTTTCTGACTCTAACAAATGACTGACTGTAGCAAATTTTCCTTGGTTCATTAATAGGTATAGATTAGAAACCAGATTTGAAGACTCTCAAATTAATACCAGCCTAGAGCCAACTGTCAGCGAAGTTTTTATTCTGATAGAAACATTTATACAGTATATTGTATAATGTAAAAATAATATATATATGCATATTTCTTGAGATGGAGTCTCACTCTGTCACCCAGCCTGGAGTGCAGTTGTGCAATCTCGGCCCACTGCAACCTCTGCCTCCCAGGTTCAGGTAACTCTCCTGCCTCAACTTCCCGAGTAGCTGGGCCTAAGGCTCCCACCACCACGCCCGGCTAATTTTTTTTTTACATTTTTGGTAGAAATGGAGTTTCACCATATTGGCCAGGCTGGTCTCGAACTCCTGACCTTGTGATCCACCCACCTTGGCCTCCCAAAGTGCTGGGATTACAGGCGTGAGCCACCATGCCCAGCCCAAAAATTATATTCTGTAAAAATTGTTTACTATGTCCTTAGCATTTTCCCCAAATTTTCTATTGTGTGAAATTATCTTAAACAAGTTTTAGAGGACTTCAGAAGAATGTATAAAGAGGTAAGATTAGTCTAGATTTTTATAGTTACTCATTGTTAAAGACTTCCATGGTTGAGTCAACCGAATTTGACTCACCCTCATCTATTATATCAGAGATACTTCACTGATCTTAGAATTGACATATCTTATATTCTGTCCTTGATATATTCAACATGTAGTTAGTATTAAAACAATTACAGAGGAATGCATTGACAATCAGTATACAGAATTTGTGGTTTATTTCAACTTTTTAAAGCAAGTTATTTAAATGTTCTCATTTACCTTAATCACTGATAATTTCATTTTAAGTACTAGCTGGATTCTTACAGACCACTTCTCACTTAGATTACTTCAGGGCGTTATTCAATTGCAAAGCATTACACTTGGGCTGTCTGTATTTCTCTTGATATATACATAGGTTCTTGATGCTATGGCAGGTGGTATTTTTCCCCCAGAAAATGGTTTGAGTTTCCTTTACCGTTCAGATTACTCTTCTTAATTAGAGTAGGTGGGTTTATAAATTGGAGCTGAAAGCATTTGGCTCCTCCTTGAAGTGCTTGTTTTGCCATTCTTTACTTGAAATGTTCTCTCTCACATTTGCACTACTATTAACCAGAGGGCAAAAATCTTTCCCTTTTGGCAGGCCATGTTTAGACAAATTAATCCTATGAAATATGAAAGGTCATTCACTAATGTTTGTTGAATTAATCCTATGAAATATAAAAGGTCATTCCCGTAATGTTTGTTTAAGAATAAAAAAGATGAGTAATAGATATTCAAACAAAATATAAAAATGGGGACTATCGGTTACAAAGATTACATTTCCAAATAAGTCTATGATTTTCACAGTAGTACAAATATTAGAATGTTCATCTTATTTAAGTATCATTTTAAGGAGTGAGATTAATAATTTCATGCTCTTGAAATTAGTTGAATCAAATACTGTATAAAAATTTTAATTAAATTTGATAGAATTTTAGAAATAATAAGTTCCTTAGAGATCATCCAGTTCACGGTACCAGGGCTTAGATCCTTTTCTTCCCTTATACCCATGGCTGACGTCACTAACCAATAGCTGCATTTTCATTGGGAGCTTGGCAAAGTTTCTGAACAAAGAACTCCAGGGATTCTCTACCAATAGCTAAGTTGTCACTTGAGATTACACCAATTTGCCATAATTTATCTTGATCCAGTTTTTAAAAATTTTTATAGATGGAGAAACTGAAGAACAAATAATTGATGTGTGTAATGTTGTAAAACGTTACTTCCATAGCTAAAATGAAAACTCAAGTCTCCTTTCTAGCAGTGCTCTATTCATACCTCATCACACTGAATTACACCCCTATCTTTGCTATTTTATTGCCAATCCCAATTACACACACAGACTTACAAAGTCAGACAAGGAACATGGATACATTTACCTACATCTGTGCACCTGCTAGGGAGAAGGTAAGTAATAACTGAAAATCTACTTGTGAGAGCTTCCTAATATTTAGCATGAGGCAAAAAAAAAAAAAAAAAGTGCACAACATTCACACTTAAGGTTTACACAGCTGTTGGATGAGTGTACTTCCTGGAAAAATTACCAAATTAAAGAATGTATACCTCAAAAGGAGACTTTTCTTGTATTTCAAGTTACACTGCGCACAAAACAATTGCTAATCATCAGCTGTATTATATAAATAGTTTGCTTCAATTGTATATTTCTGGGCGTCATGCTTTTTCAATTTCTTTACCTAAGAAATTTGCAAGTTTCTACCAGTGTTATCATACATAATGAATACGTGTTTTTAAATTTATTATCACTTTTTGTTCTAATATAATTCGCATACCATAAAATTTCCCTTTTAAATTGTACAATTCAGTGGGTTTTACTATGTTCCTAAAGCTTTGGTACTATCACAACTATTTACATTTGAAAACATCCTTACAACCCTCAAAAACAAAAAAACCATACATATTAGCACCTGTTCCTAATTCACCGTTCCCCTTTTTGCCAACCTCTGGTAACCACTGTGCCACTTTCAGTCTCTGTATATTTACTTCGTCTGTAGATTTCATATAAATCTACATAATACCATATGGGCTTTTGTACCTGGCTTCTTTCATTTAGCACAGTGTTTGGGCTTATCTCTTGAAATCCTCCTTTCTAGTTTTATGATCTGCTTAGTGCTTTTTTGTTGTATTACCTTTTATCATGTAAAATATAGTATTTTTTCATCAAAATACCATATGTTTTTAATTTGCTGGCTCTTTTATTTGCTAAAATCTCAAATTATACATGTTACAGTTTTATTTGTATCGTGTGTGATATTGGGAAAAAAGTTGAATATTAAATGGAAAATAGAAAAATAGTAGGAAAAATAGGAAATGTTATCAAGGCCTTCTCAAATCTGTATTTCTTCTCTGTATTAAAGGAACTATATATGAAATATTATATTTATTAAAACAGAAAAGTGTTTAACTAGTTGGGTTGGATTAGTATATCAAGTCACTTCTCCTTATGAAAATAGAATCTCAGCTTTTAAAATATTTATATCCTTTCCTTTTTTTCCATAGGATTATAGACATTAAATGAACTGCATATTTGTAGGAATGGTTACCAGTCTTAGCAGCAAATTTGAACTTTCAGTGAAAAACATAGGGTTAAAGCTGCTTAATGTCATTAATGATTTATGTAGGGGTAAATGTAGTATGTACTTAAAGGAGTATTTAATGTTAGCACTGTTAATAATCCCTCTTCTTTTTATAGAATTAAACATAAATTGTATGCTCAAATTTCCATCTAAATATAAAAATATTCCATTTAAAAATAAAAGTGGAATCAATCTAAATTATACTGTTCTTTCTTCTCTATTTGGAAATGTTCATTGAACTTTGCCCATGATTCTACAAGTCTAACCTAAAATCAAATCAGTATATTAAATCTCTGTATGCAAATAAAACATGAAATAACATCTGCTTATATAACAAAACATTATGACAACAGTGTTGTGTGGTCCTGGATTTTGGCTCATTGATTTGGCTTCCTGCTCATTCTGATATACACATCTGCTGACATTAAGCTTTATTACTTATTTTTTAATTAAATTGTTGAAGCATGATGGAGAAGTCATGATTTCGAGAATAATGATCATGTTATATTCTCTTATTTGGCTAATTTTAGGATAGTTTTAAAAATTTTTTAGAGATAAAATCCTAATTGAAACTTATTAAAGTTGTAAAGACATTTATATCTTTTTGTATTAATCCCAGAAGTGTATTTCATATAATCAGCATTTTTTACAGTTTTTATTTGTTCAAGCTATGTAGGCTTTCAACTAAGCTTATTACTCTTAAATTACAGTAACTTTTAGCTGTAATAGATTTAAGTCAGGGGTCCCCAGTCCCTGAGCCACATACCAGTCCCAGTCCATGGCTTATTAGGAACCAGGCCACACAGCGGGAGATGAGTAACAAGCCAGCATTACGGCCTGGGCTCTGCCTCACAGCTTCTCATAGGAGCAGGAACCCTATTGTGAACTGTGCACCTGAGGGATCTAGGTTGTGCACTCCTTATGAGAATCTAATGCCTGATGATCTGAGGTAGAACAGTTTTATCTTGAAGCCATCCTTCTGCATCCTCACCATCCATGGGAAAATTGTCTTCCATGGAACCAGTCCCATGGTGCCAAAAAGCACTGGATTAAGTGGACCACTGGATTAAATAATTATATAATTATAGAAAGGTATATATTTACTATCAAAGGCAAGTGGATGCCTGTTCTATGTTAAAATACTTATATGCATGAAAATTCTTGAGCTTAATGAGTGGGCTATTCATATGGAATAATAGTCTTGCCATATTGTCATAGATACTATAATTCTCAGTATATCTGGATGGAGAGATTGGAGGGTCCCATGGATAGAAGAATTAACAATGTCTTTGCTCACTGTCGGCTCTTAAAAACTACTGCTTCACTGATACTGTCCTTGGAGCCCCCCAGTGTATACCTAATAAGATTCAGACTCTGAGATTTTATTCTTCCAATTCCCCTTTGATCCTGCTATCCTTTCCTGTCCTAATTGTTCTGTAGTCACACAATTTCTTTGTCACCCAAATTCAATAAGCACCCCTTTTCTGAAAGGCGTTATGAAACACTGAGAAAGAGGAAAAAAGAGTGAGACATGGTCTCCGTCAATAGGGATTCCTGATTTTGTAAGGATCTAGATATGTTTAAATATCTTTAACATCATGAAGACAAATGAATGCTACCATACAATTGGATTTTCCTTCCAGTTGTGCTACTTAATGAGATTGTAACCTTGAGTAAGATATCCAGCCTCTGAAAGCCTTCATCTCTTCATTTGTAAATGGGATAATTTATTATGCAAACAACTTAGTCCAGGGCTTGATACAATTCTACAAATTGTTGGCCATGGTTAGCTTCTGTTATTTAAATGGCATTTATCTATATTTCTGTGAAATCAAAAAAGTTGTATAACATGCCTTGAAACATTCCTGCTTCCGTGTTATATTAAACTTCTGCATTGTATGATAACCAAAATTTGTATTGAATGTACCTGGAAATATAGAAACATATAAATGATAGAGGAGATTTATCGGTTTATCTCCTATGGAGATAGATAAAGGAGACAGATACTATGGAGGAGATACAGGTTTAACTCCTCCATAGTTTTCCTCATGCATTCATATTTCTCTCTACCTATGCAATTCCAACCTGCACCTTGTTTTTGCCTTTACCCACAAGAAATTTCCTACAAACACCATGAAGTATTCAACAAACATACAGTAAGGTTTTTCTGTGTTCTAGTTCTAGGGGTTGCAGAAATGAATAAATTGAAGTTCCTGTCCTTATAGTCTCATTGGGAGAAAATAAAAGTAAACTACTCTTAACAACGAAATGACAAAACTGACAGCCGAAGCAGAGCCTGAAACAAAGGCTATGTACAGTTATTTTACTTGGGAATTGTTATAAGAAAAGCTTGGAAGTGTACCACTCCCTCACCAAACTGGGAAAGTGCCAAGGGACCAGATTGAGTCCGGCTTGACGAGTAGATGAGTTTATTAAGACTTACATACAGGGCACTCCTGGATGGCAGCAGGACAGTGCTAGAGATCCATGCCACCTCTCATTTCTAAGCTAATTTTAAGCTAATTTTCTGGCTCTTTGCCTATGGTATATGTATAATGGAACTGTTTTCCTTGGTGTGTTTCCAGATAGCCTCTGGGACGCTTGGGTTCTTAGCCATGCTTGCTCCTCGGCTGGGTACCATGGTTTTGGCTTACCACTGGCCTTCAGGGTTCATGCGGTGACAGTACACCCTTAACTAACCTGGTAGGGGACCTGTCACACTACCAGAGTGATTATAGGGAAGGAGTGAGGGGCAACAGGAATGAAACAGAGAAAAGGGAAATCCTTTACAAGGATGGCTGTAAATCTGCAATCAACCGGCCATAATAGCAGTTTCATTCAGTTGGCCTCAACTATTGGAGACTGGCACATGATCCATCCAGGATGTCCAATCTTTTGCCTTCCCTGTACCACATTGAAAGAATTCTCTTGAGCCACACAAAGTACACTAACACAATGATAGCTAATTAGCCAAAAAAAAAAAAAAAAGGTCCATGCATAAATCTCATTATGTTTTAAGAAAGTTTACGAATTTATGTTGCGCTGCATTCAAAATTGATGCAGCCCGCAAGTCACTGGTTAAACAAGCTTGCGTTAGGACTTCTGATGCACTTTATGAAATGTGTCTCAGAACTGACACCTCCATTTGGCCATTGACTCCTCTTTCTTATTGGTCCTTTTAACTATTGGTCAAGGGTAGACCCAAGGTCTTAACTGCTCTGCTCTTTAAGGTTGTACATGGTAGAGTGAGTAGCAATTAGGTTCGTGCAAAAGTTACTGTGGTTTTTGCAATTAAAGTAATGGCAAAAACCGCAATTACTTTTGCACCAATCAAATAGCTGATCTTCTAGGTAACTCAAGCTACTGGGATTAGAAATTAGAAGCGTGTTACAATATTCCAACCTCCCTTGCTTCTGATTCTTTCCTCAGTACTATGGTAAGGCATTTCTGAAGTCTTCACCTCATTTACAGTGGACTGTTGTTGTGTCCAAGCTTCAAGGAATCAGGTATTTTTACCAAGCTGTTCCACCACAAGTCGTGGGTAAGTGCTAGTAAGTCCCCCTTTTTTCCCCCCTTTGAGACAGTCTTGCTCTATTGCCCATGCTGGAGTGCAGTGGTGCTATCTTGGCTCACTGCAACCTCTGCCTCCCGGGTTCAAGCAATTCTTGTGCCTAAGCCTCCCAAGTAGCTGGAATTACAGGCCTACGCCAGCACACCCATCTAAATTTTGTATTTTTTGTAGAGACAGGGTTTCGCCATGTTGGCCAGGTTGGTCTTGAACTCCTGAACTCAGGTGATCCATCCACCTTGGCCTCCCAAAGTGTTGAGATTACAGGTGTGAGCCACCATGCCCAGCCTATTCAGCCTTTTTTTTTTTTCTCACCTTGAGACAGTAGTCACGATCCACTCCACATGTGTTCCACTGGCCAGATTGAGAATACTTTGGTGGGTAAGCTATTCCTCCCAAAGGAGGGGCTGTTTCCGTACTCCATCTCTATAGAAATCCAATCCAGGATACAGGATTGGATGCAGTGAGGAGGAAGAGCATCATGTTTTGAAGCTCTGGCTTCACTCAGGGCTTTTGTGACATCTCTAGGCAAAAGGAAGCTCCTTTTTTCTAGTGAGGAATTTACCTCTGACAGACTCAAGAATTCTGATGATATAAATTCTCAAGCTTGTCCACACAGATGCGCTGTGTCAGTGCTTAAATGCAGATGGTTTATTTAAGAAGTGATTTCAGGGAGCAGAGAGAGGGGCAGTGAGAGTAAAAAGGGAGAAGTTAAAATCACTGCAAAGATGCATCGTTAAGTAATCTATCACAGGAGACTGATGCTCAATCCTGTAAGACTCCTGGAACTCAGAGAAGGTTCCAGGTACCTTTTCCAGGCTGTTCTATCACAAGTCGTGGGTAAGTGCTACTAAGTCAATAAAGCATCTGCCAGCATGATGACATAGGAAAGTTTCTTTCCATTTGTTCTCCTCTCCTAATGGTCAACGGTTATACGATGGCATTAATCCACTGCACCAGTGAGTGAGATCGTTTGAGTTGAGGTATTGCCCAATGCACCTGTGTAAAGCCTGAAGGAAGTGGTCACCAAAAAGATGGCTGAAGAAAGGCAGGGGAGTGAGGGTGTAAGATGAGAAGTGGCACACAGGGATCTCTGAGAGTGCTATAATGGAGGTATATACTCAGATTACCATTTCCCACTATGTGATATATATTTTGCAGTATCCTTTGTGTTTTTACTTTCTCCTTATGTGGTTTTCATAGGAGTTTCATTTGTCTTCCAAAAATACGCAACCTCTTTGAGGACCAACACTATTTATTCTGCTTATTTCAAATTCTAAGATCACCCATCAGTGTATTCTGTTTTCTAATAGTATAGCATGTTAAATTTAACTTTTGGTTAAATAATAAATGCCTTACCAACTTTCCAAATATTTCACTTCCCAAATAATTGGCTTAAAAATCCTTAAAAAAATATATATAGTTGTTAGAAGAGGAAATGAGATAAATTAGAAAGTAAAAATAGAGGCAGGGCACGGAGGCTCAAGCCTATAATCCCAGCACTTTCAAAGGCTGAGGCGGGTGGATCATAAGGTAAAGAGATTGAAATCATCCTCGCCAATATGGTGAAACCCTTGTCTCTACTAACAATACAAAAATTAGCTGGGCGTGGTGGCGCACACCTGTGGTCCCATCTACTTGGGAGGCTGAGGCAAGAGAATTGCTTGAACCCAGAAGGTGAAGGTTTCAGTGAGCTGAGATTGCGCTACAGCACTCCAGCCTGGCAACAGAGAGAAACTCCATCTCAAAACAAAGAAAAATCAGAATTTGTTTGGTTTGCATTTGATTTAGATGCTTTTTTTAATACTAAACCAGCGCACAATCCTAATACTGTTTTCTTTGCATAGGTTAACTGCTGTGATCATACTGCATACTTTGTTTTGAATTCTTAAAAATACAAATATTAAATAGGAGTTAATTTGCAGTTTTTAAAAGTAATAGGTCTATTTACACAATATATTTCAATAAATCTACAAACCAACCCACCATAATAGCAGTGAATAATTTGGGATAATTCATAGACTTAATTTTCACTTACCATGTCTAATGGAAAGGAGTTGTGCTATAAATAATTCCTGTATTCATTTACCTTTGAGTTTGGAATAGTGTGAACTTATAACAATAATAATGTCTTACATTTCCATAAACTCAGAGGGTTTGAGTAAACTCATATTAAAGCCTACATATTTTTTCTTAAATAAATAATAGACCACGTGGAAGTGATATCCAATATTAATATTTAGAGGAAGTTTATTTGAGATTTAAAGTCTCAAAGAGGATAATTGGTGCTTGGATAATTGTGACCATGTGTGACTTCCTTGTTCCTTTTATATTTTGCAGGTAGCTAAAGATAAAAATAGACCCAATGGAGAACCTATTTTTATACACCCAAACCTAAAGTTGATGCTATGGTAAAACTTTTTTCACTGTCATTCTCTCATGAGTGCATAGTGAAGTTTTGCAGACATGCTATAATATGTGCTATTACAACAGATTAAATATAGAAAGAGATCCCAGAATACAGTTGTCTTTTATTAAGCGAGACACTGGCAAAAATGTAAAACAATGTCACTCTTCTGTAACAGTGAAATGGTAAAAGACTAACACAGTTAACTAAATTTTAGACTCAAAGGGGGGGCCTCTGGCCTCTGCTCATGCTTGCCCAGACATTAGAATAATTTTAGAACATTGAAAGATGACATAGGAACAAAAGCCTGAAACTGTTGAAACTAACTCTCAAGATAAAAGATGAAGTATGTATACTAGAGTTTGTTAAAGATGTGAAGGAACAAGGAGACCATTAGCCAGAAAGAAAGAGATTTCACAACTTTTCCTACACTCCCTGCTGGTGCCCAGATATGTATGCCTTTCTTGGCCACTTGATCTTTGACCCTTCTTTTCCTCTACACCTAAGTAAAACTGTACAAAGCATACAAACACTATGATAATACTTCAGGATGCTAGTGACATCTTCCTGGTTTGCTGTCTCTCTGAGATAAAGTTGTTTTCCTTGCTTCAGCTCCTTGTTTCTTGACTTTATTGGCTGTGGTAAGGTGAGCAGAACAAGTTTGGATTTCTGTTAAATTCTTACAAGTTTGTTTTAAATAAAAATGTTATTTATGTTAACAAGCAATAGGCCTATTATTATTTTTAAATAAGTTGCTTAATTGTTCTCAGTTTTAATGTGTAATATGGCAAATATTGATAGATATATCTCACATAAACAAAAGCTCTTTGGGTCCTCATTAATTTTCAAGAGTGTAAAGTGGTCCTGAGAACAAAAAAGTTTGAGAACTGCTGGAGTAGATCACTGATTTTCCCATGACAGGGCTAGGCAAAAAATCCAGAAAGAGAGCTCATGGTGGTTGGAGGATTCTGTGAAGACTTGTGGAGAAACAGACACTCACGCTGGGTCTTCAATGATAAGGAGGATGTTAGCAATGTAGAATGGAAAAGACCTCTAAGTCAGGAAGCCAGCAAGAGCAGAGACACAGGTGAGAAAGTGTGGGCTGGGGTAAAGAGCTTGGATCAGTTTGGCCATAATGGGGGAAAAAGTAGTCACAAAGTATGTAAGAAAAGAAACAAGAGACAGGTTGGGAAGAGAAAAACTGGAAAGCAGAACTGGTGTTTAGATATAATTATTTTGGCTGTAGGGAGACAGTGAAGGTTTTCAAGCAGGTGGTAGTAGGGTGAAATAAATGTAATTCCGCTTGTGGGAAATTCATCTTGATAATGATTACATCCTATACAGAGGGAAACTAGTAAAGATTTTCTCATAGGCATGTGATATGGTTTGGCTGTGTCCCCACCCAAATCCCATCTTGAATTATAGCTCCCATAATACCCCCATGTTGTGGGAGGCACCCAGTGGGAGGTAATTTAATCATGGGGGCAGTTTCCCCCATGCTGTTCTCCTGGTAGTGAATAAGTCTCAGGAGATCTGATCATTTTATGATGGGCTTCCCCTTTTGCTTGGCTCTCATTCTCTCTTGTCTGCCGCCATGTAAGATGTGCCTTTCACCTTCTGCCATGATTGTGAGGCCTCTCCAGTTACTTGGAAATGTGAGTCCATTAAACCTCTTTTTCTTTATGAGTTACCCAGTCTCAGGTATGTCTTCATCAGCAGCATGAGACTAGACTAATACAGAGTCCATATATAAAATGATAAGGACCAGCACGAAAGTTTCTGGGTTTGAAGTCTGAATGATGAGGGAGACTGGGGATATTATTCAGAAAAACAACCCTCTGCAAGGATGAGAAGAAAAGATAAACCCATAATGATTAGAAATCACCATTTGATGTTGAAGAGGTTTCTAGATCATAAATACTGAAGGACATTTTAAAGTATTAAGTGTATTTTTGTCATATTCAAATTTTGTCGTAAATTCATGGCAAAGTGCATGAAAAATAGAAACGTTTGAATAATTGATTAATCAGAATTCTTCATTTTCAACCATGCTAGTTAACAAAAAGTTTACTATAATTTGCACATTGGCATGCACTGCTTAGCTGTCACACTTAAAATAATAGTTCTTGTTGACTTAAATTGTTACTTCACACATTATGAATTCTTTTCTATGTGCAGCTTGAATACTTATTGATTTATTTAGAGACAAAGTCTCACTCTGTCACCCAGGCTGGAGTACAGTGGAATAATCTTGGCTCACTACAACCTCCATCTCCCAGGTTTAAGCAATTCTTCTTCCTCCACCTCCCTAGTAGCTGGGATTACAGGTGCCTGGCACCACACCCAGCTAATTTTTCTATTTTTAGTAGAGATGGGGTTTTGCCATGCTGTCCAGGCTGGTCTCAAACTCCTGACGTTACATGATCCACCTGCCCCGGCCTCCCAAAGTGCTGGGATTACAGGTGTGAGTCACTGTGCCCGGCCTTGAATATTTCTTTTTAAAAAACATTTTTGTATTTATAAAATTAATTTAAACTTTGATTTTTATTTTTTGGAGAGATAGAGTCTCACTATGTTCATTAGGCTGTTCTCAAATGCCTGGCCTCAAAGGAACCTCCCCTGTTGGCCTCCCAAAGTGCTAGGATTATAGGAGCGAGCAACTGCACCCGGCCTACAGCTCGAATACTTCTGGAGCTCACTTTATTCTCAGTGGGAAAGGCACTGTATACAGTAACTGAGCACTAGTTACTGATTATCATTAGACAAAATAAATTCTTCACTTAAAATGCTTTTTCTGTCAGTTTTAAACATTCCATGTACATTCTCCTCTTCCTCTAGCCATATTCATTTGTATACACTTTGTAATGAGTAAAACAATTTTTTAGTAATAAAACCAATATAGATGAAATCCCATTAGCTAATAATTTGGTGTACTTTAAATAGAGCTTTTTGGTAAGTCCTGATTTTAGCACAGATAAATATTCTTTGACATATTTCCTTATAAAGAATTTAGTCCCTGAAATAGATGATGAACTGTTACAGGAAACCAGCTGGATTTGTTGTAATTCTTTACCAATAAAACATAATGATTAATTATAATTTCAATTAAACACAATTTTGTTACTATAAAAAAATACACATTCTTAGCTCAGCATTTGTGATGTTTGAAAAAAACTATCCATTTATTTCCTTGGAAATGACAAGGTTAAAATTAAAATGAACATTTATTCAGTGAAACAAAATTATTGGCATGCAAGTTATTACCTCATTTGGTGAGTTCAGGAAATGAATTAAGAAAGCTGTGTATTTGAAGATTCAGTATATAGTTTACTCATTAATTTTAAAAGTTCAATTTAAACTTTTTATATAATTCAAAAGAGAATAATTGAAAGGAAGCCAAGTAAGTTGAATCGGTCAATGGTACCCTAACAAATTACAGCATTTTTAAACCTTGAGAAGCACAACTTCAAATACACTGTGAAGTATTCTGCAGCAAACTGCTATCTGTCCAAGTTCACACAATTTATTTGACCTAATAAGGCTAGCAAAATTATCTCTGCTGTTCACCTGGCTTCACAGCTACCTTTCCAGTGTTTTCCTGGCTTCTGTAGAACACGTCTTCAATTATTTCCAGAATCTCAGAGATACTCCCTGCATACTCCTGTGACCCTCTTGGATTCTTTTTTTATTTTTTAAAAATTGCTACAGATTGCTTGAATTAAATAGCTTCAATCATTTGTCCATATCCCTACCTTCCCTCTATATAATTTCATTAAGATAAGGTGAATTTTCTTAGTGAGTCTAGGAAAACTCTGGATGCATTATGCCAAAAAGCAGTCAGACCTTGAACTTTGACCTGAGAGCATCTGATATAACAGAATTTAAGACAATAATGTCCTCTACCTTACTCTTTCATTACTCCTCTCTCACCCCAGTTAATAGCCAATGAACAGTTCTTTGAAATTACATTTCTTAGCCCTACCACCTACTCCACTGACCTTTCCTGATACATAGAACGTGCTAAACAAGTAAGTGACATACTGTTTGTTTGAGATAACCAAATGATCAATATAACCAAATCACATGCTGTTTTTTCTTTCTGAAAATATGCAAAGCACAAACACAAGTTCTAAAATGCAATCACACAGGTGCATGCTTTTCAGTACCATAATTCCATTTAGTAAATCTTTTACTAAGCGGTTCCTTAATACTGTGTTTCAAATGTAAATTTACATTGACTTTGATAGAAATTCTAGGGCAGAAATCAAACAATAATGAAAAGATCATATGCAAGGCTTTTGATAAATGCTACTAAATTATATGAAAAAAGGGCAAAGTTAATGTAATATGGAAAATGGCATTAAGTTGAGATTTAACAATATTATTACAGTACTTTAATTACTGTTGATTACATAGACATAGCTATTTGAAATTTCACTTAAGATACAGTTTAAAAATAATTGAATGAAATTTATTGTAATATACAAAATCAGTTTTGCTTTAGAATATTTCTAGAAAACAGTCATTATAGAAAATTTGCTTTAAATAGCCAACTGTTTGAAAAATACTAACATTACTTAGACAGATGTACTATCTAGCATATCAATATGTTTAGAAAAATGACTAGGATTAAATATAAATGCATAATATTTCTAGGCATTGGTTTTCTGTGTTTTTGGAGCCTTCAGGATTTTCCTTTTATAATGTCCTCTGTAGAATACAGGTTGCCATATATATAGTAGTTCTGTGAAAAAGTTTTCTACATTCCTGTATTACATCTTATACGGTACTTGGAATATGGGGCTGAAGTCTCCGCTTACACCTTTGCTCTCCACAGAGCAGCTATAAGGACACTTTGACAAGTCACTGATCTGCTTGCTTCTCTAAAGGAAACACGCTGAATATCTGTGCATTTTCTCAGATGAGGACTTGGCTTATCATTTCTTTCTTGCCCCTACTCCTGGATTTACCCTAACGTCTGGCGTAGTGGATAAGTTCATGTCTGAAATTTGGTTAAATATTTGTAGAACAGGTACTATCTTATAATGGGAGTTGATATGTAGCATTTACAATGTGTTAGATGCTGAAGACTTTGTGTGTATTCGCGTGTTTCATCTTCATGGTACCATTATTATCCTCATTTTACAAATAAAGAAACTGAGGCACAGAGACATGAAATAATCTGCCCGAGGTCACACAGCTGGTAAGAGACAGAGCAAGGAGTGCAGCTCCAGGGTTCATGCTTCCAAACACTCTAATGATTAGAGCAGGGGCTAAACAGACAAATCAATCATGGTTCCTCTCTTCAAAGTGTTTATCATTCATCAGGAGGGAAACAAACATATTTTCAATGTAATAGTAAATGCTCATAATAATACTAGTACATATTAAGAGTGTATCTATTCTGAGGTTTGTAATAAGTTTTTTATATGTATGGTTTAATTTCATCCTCACAAGAGTCTTCTGACTTTTTAAAATTAGGAAATAAAGATAATTTTACCCAACGTGAGGAAGAACTGATCAGCTCCTGACCGTAAACTCACTCCTTGTGTACGTCTGTGTCCTTAATCTTCTTGGCGTGTGATGACGAACCTTGGGTGTCACTCAGGAAAACGTTGCTTCAGTGTGACCTTCTGGGGACATTCCACTGGAAGAGGGAAGAAAGCCTTAGGTGAGCATGTGTATAACTCCGGTAAACACACTGTGTTTGCTTACCTCCTGGGTGCTAGTAGGCCACTGTGCATGTGGGCAGCTTACCCTAAGGGAAGAATCAAGGGAAAGAAGGTTAAGTTGCCAGAAGCAGGCCAGCAAATAAAATCCTAGGTTCAAAGTCAAAGGGGCATTAGACCTCCAAGATGCCTGCCTGGGCCTCTCCCAGGTCTACTTTCCTTTCACTCCTGCTCTAAACCTGTTTGTTTGTTTATTTATTTATTTATTTATTTATTTATTTATTTTTTTTTGTGAGACGGAGTCTAGCTCTGTTGCCCAGGCTGGAGTGCAGTGGCCGGATCTCGGCTCACTGCAAGCCCCGCCTCCCGGATTCACGCCATTCTCCTGCCTCAGCCTCCTGAGTAGCTGGGAGTACAGGCGCCCGCCACCTCGCCCGGCTAGTTTTTCTGTATTTTAGTAGAGACGGGGTTTCACCGTGTCAGCCAGGATGGTCTCGATCTCCTGAACTCGTGATCCGCCCGTCTCGGCCTCCCAAAGTGCTGGGATTACAGGCTTGAGCCACCGCGCCCGGCCTATTTATTTATTTAGAGACAGAGTCTTGCTCTTTCCCCCAGGCTGGAGTACAATTATTTATTTAGAGACAGAGTCTTGCTCTTTCCCCCAGGCTGGAGTACAATGGCGCTCATTGCAACCTACATCTCCTGGGTTAAAGCAATTCACGTGCCTCAGCTTCCCACGTAGCTGGGATTACAGGCACCCGCCACAGTGCCTGGCTAATTTTTGTGTTTTTAGTAGAGACAGGGTTTTGCCATGTTGGCCAGTTTGGTCTCGAACTCCTGACCTCAGGTGATCCACCCTCCTTGGCCTCCCAAAGTGCTAGGATTACAGGCATGATCCACGGTGCCCGGCCTAAAGCTTTTTAATAAATGTTCGCTCCTCCCTTAAAACTTGCCTTGGTCCTTTCTTCTGCCTTATGTCCCTCAGTTGAATGCCCCTCATGCTCTCTTCTGAGAAGGCAAGAATTGAGGTTGTTGCAGACCTGTATGAATTTGCGGCAGGTAACTCAGTTAACCTCCACTATTAATGTATTTTGGTGCCATGTAACTTGGATACCTTCTGCCTGTAACATTTCCTCTATGTTTTCTGAAATGTAAGGTATACTTTCTGACTGGTGAAATTTCCTAGAGATAATTTGGAATTGTACTGACTACTTGCGGAACCTTTGACATTAGCAAGATGTTCATTTGATAGTTACCATCAAAGAAAAAGGAAAGAAACTGTCATGAAACTGTGCTTTCTATAAAAGAAATTATTTTATTTCAGGTACAAGATGCCATTTCCATTTTGCTTCAGGGTCCAATAATCCCTGACTTTTTAATTATATGGCTTGATAAAATTGTCAATGACTTCCTCTTTTTTGTGTGTGTATATGTCAAATGCACCTAAATTTTCTTTCTTTTCATTGCAGATAGGAGATAACTAGCTTAGTATAGTGATTTTTTTTTTTTGTTTTTTTTTTTTGAGACAGAGTCTCTCTCTGTCGCCTAGGCTGAAGTTCAGTGGTGCCATCTTGGCTCACTGCAAGCTTTGCCTCCCGGGTTCATGCCATTCTCCTGCCTCAGCCTCCGGAGTAGCTGGGACTACAGGCACTCGCCACCACGCCCGGCTAATTTTTTGTATTTTTTTTGAATAGAAACAGGGTTTCACCGTGTTAGCCAGGATGGTCTCGCCCTCCTGACCTCGTGATCTGCCTGCCTCGGCCTCCCAAAGTGCTGGAATTACAGGCGTGAGCCACCGCGCCCAGCCAATTTAATATTTATCTGAACTTGGCTCCTTTTTACTTATTTTTTCTGTTTCTGTTCCTCTGCCCCTCTTTTTCTGGGACTTGGGAAATTTTAAAGAATAACAGATCAAAAAATTCATTTTCTTGGTATACACGAACTCTGGGAATAACTAGCATAAACATTCAAATTGCTTAAAAAAAGAAAAATAGTGTGTTTCATTTACTTTGTAATTGCGGAAGCTGAGAAGTACATTATGTAAATCAAAGAAAATGAGGCAAGTCTCAATCATTTTAGGAGGTTTATTTGCCAAAGTTAAGGATGAGCCCAGGAAAGACCATAGATCCACAGGAAAAACTGTGGTCCATGTTTTTCTGAAGAGGGTCTGGGAACCTCAATATTTAAAGGAAAAAAGGCAGGTATTGGGGAGAGAGTAAGAAATTTAAAAAGGGTGTGGGCAGATATGAGATAAAAGTTTGCATTTTTTGAGTCTTTGATTAGCTTTTCACAATTTGCATGTGATGGGGTGATACGGTTTGGTTCTGTGTCCCCACCTAACCCTCATCTTGTAGCTCCCATAATTCCCACGTGTCATGGGAGGGACCCAGTGGGAGAAAGTTGAATCATGGGGGCAGGTCTTTTTTGTGCTGTTATTGTGATAGTGAATAAGTCTTATGAGATCTGATGGTTTTTAGGGACAGAGTTTCGCTCTTGTTGCACAGGCTGGAGTGCAATGGTGTGATCTCCACTGACTGCAACCTCTGCCTCCTGGGTTCTGGCGATTCTCCTGCCTCCACCTCTTGAGTAGCTGGGATTACAGGTGCCTGTCACCAGGCCCAGCTAATTTTTGTATTTTTAGTAGAGACAAGGTATTGCCATGTTGCCCAGGCTAGTCTTGAACTCCTGACCTATAGTAATCCCCTGCCTTGGCCTCCCAAAGTGCTGGGATTACAGGCATGAGCCACCATGCCCAGACCAATCTGATAGTTTTAAAAATGGGAGTTTCTCTGTACAAGTTCTCTTTCTTTGTGTGCCACCATCCACGTAAGATGTGACTTCCTCCTCCTTCTGCCATAATTGTGAGGCCTCCCAGCCACATGGAAGTGTAAGTCCATTTTTCTTCCTAGTCTTGGGTATATCTTTATCAGCAGCATGAAAATTGATTAACAGAGAGGGGTAGAGGAATAGTCACTTATGCTTTTGTCTAGCTCAGTGAATCTGCATTTTTACATAACCTTAATACAGGGCAGAAGAAGCAATCAGATATCCATTTGTCTCAGGGGAACAGAGGGATGACTTTGAGTTCTGTCCCTTGTTCAGTACCTGTGAAGATAAACTATCAATTTACATTGTTAGGGTGAAATTCAATAGAATGGTTTTAGGGTAAAGATCTTAAGGCCTACAAGGAATTTCCTTGTGGACAGCTTGTGAGGGAGGTATTTTACCTTTGTTGCTGTCTTATTTAGGAACTATAAGAGTTAAAGAAGGGAGAAACACAAAAAGCAGCTCAACAGTCAAAGGTAGGTTTATTTTGGAAAATAAATCTGAGAGGGGCTTCTGGCCAGCTTCAGTCAGGAGCACTGTCTCCTACAGGCTAAGAGTATTTAAGGGTTCACGGTGAGAGAAGGCTCGGAATGTTTCTGTGTGGAGAAGTTTGTTGCGGGGTTGGAATGTCTCCTGCCAGACGGGAGGTTATTTGAGTGCAGTTTGAACATTCAGCAGTCTATGAGTGGTTGAAGTATGGCTGCTGGGATTGGCCAACACTCAGCTGTTGTTACATGTGCAGATTAAGTGAGGTTTCAATTTTGTCTATTAAGCTAGTTTACAGTTCATCCACAAGGACTCAAATATAGGAGTATGGAGTCCTTCTCAGGCCATATTTAGTTTGCTTTAACATTTCTGAAATTGGTGTCATGTGTTAAGTAAATTATCACTCTTTCTATGATAACTTTTTAAAAATATAAAAACATACTCAAATAAATAGAATGACATATAGCAGGTTAGATTCTGGAAAATAATTCTTGTAAACCCATTGAGACTGTATGGGTCTTGGAAAATCTTTGTGCACTCCAGTTTGAAGGCTTATGTTTTAAAGCAAGGATCAGGAATTTGGGTTAGCTGTAAATCACTTTCAAGAGTTTGGACCTCCTTTTGAACCTAGTAGAGTGTCACTGACGATCTTTGGAATAAGGAGAGTGACATGATTACTGCTGTTCTTTAGGGAATAAACAGAGAATGGGTGGAATCATCCATTCATTCAATAAGTGCTGTACTCTGGGTAGTGTGGACCAAAAGGTGTAGAAAACAGGGTCTCTACCATCCTAGAGCTTACGTTCTAATGAGAAAAGACAAACAATTATAGGGCAGAGGAAGCAATCAGATATACATTTGTCTCAGGTGAACAGAGGGATGACTTTGAGTCAGCTAGTGATGGATGCTATTGAAAACATAAAGCAGGCACTATTCTTGACAGAATGAATACATACCCCGTGTCCCATGGAGTTTACATCCTAACGGGGAAAGACTAGAAATAAATGAAACAGTAGGATAATGTCAGGAAATGATAATAGCAATACTATGAAAAGTTAAGGAGTGTGTATGTCAAGGGTAAGGAGTTCATTTTTAAGACAGGGAGGTTTGGGAAACTAGGAGATGACAGGTTGGGAGATCAGAGCCTTGACCTGAATAAAGTGATGAAATACACCATGGGAACATCTATCTTGGTCAAACTTGTCCAACTCGTGGTCTGTGAGCTGCATGCAACCCAGGACAGTCTTGAATGTGGCCCAACACAAATTCATAAACTGTTTGAAAACATGAGTTTTTTTGCAATTTTTTTTAAAGTTCATCAGCTAACATTAGTGTTAATAAGTGTATTTTATATGTGGCCCACAACAATTCTTCTTCCATTGTGCCCCAGGGAAGCCAAAAGATTGGACATTACTGATCTAGGTGAAAAGGGTTCCAACAAAGGGAACAGCAGTACAAAGTGTAGAGAAAGCGTATGCACGGCATATTTGGGAAAGCAAGACAGCTAGCCTTGCTGGAGCAGTATGAGAAAGCAGAAGAAAAATAGGAAATGATGTTGGGAGAGGTAGCCTGGTAGAAGGTGATGTAAAGTCCTGAGGGCATGGAAGATTTTGCATTTGCTGGTGAGGAAAGAGATGATACTTTACACTGATTTATGTATTAAAAGGATCACACCAGACACTTTACCAAGAAAAGAATGCAAGAGGGCTGGGCACAGTGGCTCACGCCTGTAATTCCAGCACTTTGGGAGGCCGAGGTGGGTGGATCACCTGAGGTCAGGAGTTCGAGACCAGCCTGGCCAACATTGTGACACCCCATCTCTAGTAAAAATCCAAAAATTAGCTGGGTGTGGTGGTGGGTGCCTATAGTCCCAGCTACTTGGAAGGCTGAGGCAGGAGAATAGCTTGAACCCGGGAGGTGGAGGTTGCCATAAGCCGAGATTGTGCCATTGCACTCCAGCCTGGGTGATAGAGCAAGACTCCGTCTCACAAAAAAAAAAAAAAAAAAAAAAAAGAGGAATGCATGAAGGCAGGATTAAGGAGTCTTGGATTATGCCTGTATGGGAGGATGGTGAGGTTGTAAGTGAGGACTAAGCTCTGATTTTCTATCTTGCCCAAATTTCTTCTAAGGGATCTGGGGAGTCATGCCCTACAAACCATAAATTCTCATCAGATGGATTTTATTTGACCCTATATATCATGACTGACTTTTCAGTCTGACTATGGCATAATAGTATGAGACAAGGAAAAAGAAAATATTTCCTTGCCATACCTTGAAATTGCCCTGCAAAGTCTCTTGTGGGAAAAATCCACATTCTACACAGAATCCCCTTCTCCCTTTGTTTTTCTTCCTTTGCAGATCCAGTAAGATAATCAGCTAAGAGCCAGGCACCCTTTCAGGTCTGATAAGAAACATGTTACAACCTGCTGTCTCTCTCTGAAGTCTGCTATCTGAGATTCCTCTGCACAATAAACCTTGGTCTCCACAATCCTTTACCTTAACCTAAACGTTCCTTTCCATTGGTCCCGGGTTTTCAGATAAACTCAACCAATTGTCAGTCAGAAAATGTTTAATTTTATCTATAGCCTGCAAGCCACACTCCACCGTGCTTTAAGTTGTCCTGCCTTTCTGAACCAAACCAATGCATTTCTTAAATGTATTTGATTGATGTCTCATGCCTCTCTAAAATACATAAAACCAAGCTGTACCCCGACCACCTCGGGCACATGTTCTCAGGACCTCCTGAGGCTGTGTCACTGGTCATGGTCACTCATATTTGGCTCAGAATAAATCTCTTCAAATATTTTACAGAGTTTGACTCTTGTCATCAACATAAGTCAGGGAAGGAGGGTCAACTAACAATGACATCTCATGTGTTTCTAATGAATGCTAGAGTTACAAAATGGGAAATAGAAAACAAATTCCCAGGACCTTGTAGAGGGAGCGTAACTTGGAAACTGAATATAAAGGCAGCATGTTTGGGGAGAATGGGAAAATGGAAGACAGCTCCGAAGCTCTGAAAATTGGTAATTAGAAGGATGGAAGTACCATTGTTTACAATAAAGAAATTGCGACAAGTTGGGGAGAGAAAGGAGAGAAAGATGATGAGTTGTGATTATGTTGAGTATATCTAGATGTCAGTATTTTACTCATAAAGATCATAAATTTACTTGTCTCCAAACAGACAGAAGTTGACGCCAGTTTTATGTCTCAAGGAAAAAGTGAGGAGCCATTCTTTTGGGAGTATTAGAGCAAAAATACACAAGAGGTAATTAGCTTGGGGTGGTTGTGTACCTGGAGCTCTTATGTAAGCACATAGGAACTTATCTTGGAAACGGTTCTTGTAACTGACTTATTAAAAAACTCACGAGCATCAGGGAATCACAAACAGCCAACAGGATGACTGCTTATACAACTAGGGACCTCCCATCAGACCCCAGTCATATAGGTAAATGCCTTATTACACCGTGACCAAGTAAGGGAAACGTAGCTGTAGCCAATCAGGTAATTTCCTTACTTTGTTTCTATGTTTAGTCTATTGAAGCTTATTCTCAGGCCACTGGAGCTGAGCTTTCTGAACGCTTCTGGTTCAGAGTGCTAGAGGTTTATGAATTGTTCTTTGCTGAAATAAGGTGTAAAGTTTATTTTGTCTAAAGGTTTTCTTTTAACAGGAGTGATAATTCGGGCAAAATGTTCACATAATAGTGAGAAATGAAAAGCCTGCAATATAGAAAAGTGAGATGTATTTGTAAACTTCTTTAACAAAGGCATCCTAGCATAAGCATGGCTGTAGAGCCAGACTGTCAATGTTCGAATTCTTTCTGGGCCTTAATTTCTTTATCTGAAAATGGTTACAATGAACCTAGGTGATAGGGTTGTTGTGGAGCAAGCGTTCTTAATCTGGAGTCCACACAATTTCAGCATCTGTGAACTTTGTATTGAAAAAATTGTAACTGTATGTCTATTAACCTCAACAGTTTCAGTTTTCAATTACAAAGGCAGGCAACAAACCACAGTAGTATTAACAGTACCTACAGGTTTGTTTCCTATAGAAATTAAAGATATTGTCATACTCAGTAAGTTGTTGCAGATATCTCGAACCATTATATGTATATATTCCTTAAGTTTTATATATATATAATATTTTTATATTCTACATATATTTTTGGAGACAGTGTTTTGCTGTCTCCCGGGCTGGAGTGCGGTGGCATGATCAGAACTCACTGTAACCTGAAACTCCTGGTCTCCAATGATCCTTCCAGACTCAGTCTTGGAATAGCTAGGACTACAGGTACTCCCCACCATATCCAGCTGTTAATTTTTTTTCTTTTTTTTCCTAAAGACAAGGTCTATGGTGCCCAGGCTGCTCTCCAACTGTTGAACACAAGCAAGTCTCCTGCATAGGTCTCCCAAAGCATTGGGTTTACAGGTGTAAGCCACTGTGCCTGGCTAATCCTATATATTTAATTTCATGCATTTAGAAATATGTGCTATTTTAAGACTGCATGTATAGGTTTTATTACATTACCAAAGGTGTTCATGGCACAAGTGAAGAAATCTTTAGGAGAGTAATAAAAACCATGATGCATTAGAACAGATCAGGCCCGGTATCAAACGTTCAACATACAGTCTGCTGCTGCTGTGGTTCCTTTTTTTTTTTTTTTTTTTTTTTTTTTTTTTTTTTTGAGAGGGAGTCTTACTCTGTCTCCCAGGCTGGAGTGCAGTGGCGTGATCTCGGCTCACTGCAACCTCTGCCTTCCGGGTTTATGCCATTCTCCTGCCTCAGCCTCCCAAGTAGCTGGAACTACAGGCGCTCCACCATGCCTGGCTATTTTTGTATTTTTAGTAGTAATGGGGTTTCCCCATGTTCGCCAGGCTGGTCTCGACCTCCTGACCTCAGGTGATCCACCTGCCTTAGCCTCCCAAAGTGCTGGGATTACAGGCATGAACCACCATGCCCAGTCTGCTATGGTTCTTAAAATATTCAGAGAATAAAAATTGAAGTAAGGCTATTCGTTTTTATATTAAAAGTACCTAGTACAGTGTTCCGTACTTATGCATTCCCTGGATGCTGAATGAGTCACTAAATGAATGGAGTCTAGGCTGTGCCTCAGGCCTTCCAGTTGGGGCTGGAAGAGTTGTGAAGTTCTGAGACGGCTTCTGTGCATCGGGGGGCTCTGGAGTATGTTAGAAGGTTTCGCAGGGCTCTGGAGGAGAAGAGCTGTGTTCCTAATCACGATCACAATGGGAATGCAGATTGCAGGGGACTGCAGGGGCCAGGTTCTCATTCCCCAAAGCTTCCCCTTCATCATCCAAGAAGGCACTCAGGTCTGTCTGTGCAAGGCCCCAGGTAAAGTGCTGGGCTACCCAGTAATTGGGTTCGGTAGCAGGATGGCCTCAGATTGAGGTCACAGGGCCAAAGGACCGCCCCTCTCCCCAGCGTGGGTTCAGGAAAGACAGGCTCCAGGCGGGAGCACACGCCGCGCCCCTGGAGCCCTGCTCCCTCGCCACGCCCACTTCCTGCCCCCATCCCGCGCCTTTCCAGGTCTTCTCCCGGTGAACCGGATGCTCTGTCAGTCTCCTCCTCTGCGTCCTCGGCCGCGGCCCGTGTCCCTAGCAAAGCCGCTGCCACCCCGGAGGGCCCAGCCAGTGGGCTCCCGGAGGCTGGCCGGGCAGGCGTGGTGCGCGGTAGGAGCTGGGCGCGCACGGCTACCGCGCGTGGAGGAGACACTGCCCTGCCGCGATGGGGGCCCGGGGCGCTCCTTCACGCCGTAGGCAGGCGGGGCGGCGGCTGCGGTACCTGCCCACCGGGAGCTTTCCCTTCCTTCTGCTGCTGCTGCTGCTCTGCATCCAGCTCGGGGGAGGACAGAAGAAAAAGGAGGTAGAATGGATCCCCTTGGCCTTCCCCTGTGGGCGGGGGCGGGCCGGGGTGGGCCGCGTTGCCAGGCAGCCCTGCCGTGTTGCTAGGCAGCCTGGCCGCCGGCGTGGGCGGTGCCGGCGCTGGGGCGGGAGCCGCGTGGGTGGGAGGCCCTGGGGCCTTTCCGGGACGTGGAGTTAGCAGGGTTCTGACTTGAAAAACCACGGCAAAGCGTGCACTTGACTCTGCTTCTGAGCTTCTCACACCTTTCAGATCCTGGACGCTTTTATTCCCAGCTGGAAACCCAGCTTGGAGCAATTGTGTCACTAAAAGGGGTGTGTTGGATGTGAAAATACCCTTTAGAAGTATTTATAAGCCTGCAGGGACTATTTGTTCCTTGTTTTCTTACTCTGTTCTCTTCATTACCCATTTCAAGAAGCAACAGAACCTGTCCAGAGTGTGTTTTAAGTTACTCTGTATGTTTTTCTTTATGTTGAACTCGGTGTGTACTTGTGAGAATAAGCCTACATTATTTATTTTATGCAAGTACAACAGAACATATTGAGAGTGTGTTTTAAGTTGTCCTGTATGTTTATTTTTCTTTATGTTGAACTCAGTGTATACTTGTGAAAATAACCTGACATTTATTTTATGCGGATTTATTTCTGAAGTTCATTCAATCTGATTTCAGTCTTAATCCAGCATTAACCTTGAAGAGGATGAGGTTTGAAGTGACTGTTTGTATTTAAAGTAGTTGTAGTGTTTGCAAGTTCCAGTTATCCGTAATGGATAGTTGATCTAGCTGCTTCAGCAAAAATAGTTATTTCGGGAATGTGACTAAGGTTTCTAATTGTGGACCATTTTGGTAAGAGTGCTCTGCTTATACAATTGAAGATAGTTTTTTCTGGTTAAGTTGTACACCCTTACAGGGCTCAAAATCTGAATTGGGTTTAAGATATTAACAAAATTTTGATAGCTGTGTAGAGACAGTGAAAAAATATCCTCATATGCTGAGTAATTCTGTTTCCCTTTCTCTTTATTCTTTGAAACAAATATTGTGCGTTCAATATTAACTAATGTACCTCTCTTCAGCTTTTAAATTTTAACATGAAAGTAGGCCATATGAAATTACTGGTGAAGTTCTGCTAAGGGATTTAGATAACCACTGTTAAATTGAAATTGTATTTACAAATATAAATTAATATATTTTTTAGCACTTGGTATTTGTATACCATATTCCAAGGGTTTTAGATTTAGTAGTTCACGAGAAAGGTAGAAAAGTGAAGAAAAAGTAGACAGCTTTTTCTGGATTACCAAAGCAAAGGGCAATAAAAGATGATGAAGAACTCCATAGAAATTGTGATGTTTTATCTCCTAGGAAGATCCCTAGGACCACGCCAGTTTTCTTTTGAAGGGTGTGAACCCCGAAGTATTTAAGACGGGCCTCAATTTTTTTTTTTTTGGTCAAGGTTAAGGATGCACTGGTGACACAGCCTCCGGGGGTCCTGATGGCATGTTCCCAAGGTGGTCAAGGTATAGCTGGCTTTTATACATTTTAGAGAGACATAATACACTGATCAATACATGTAAGATCTACATCGGTTTGATCTGGAAGGGTGGGACAAGTCAAAGGGGGAGGGGCTTCCAGGTCATTGGTAGGTTTACAAATTTTCTGATTGGCAGTTGGTTGAAAGAATTGTTACTAATAGAAAGGAATGTGGAGACCAAGGTTTTATTAGCCAGATGGAGCCTCCAGGTGGCAGGCTTCAGAGAGAGTAGATTGTAAATGTTTCTTATCAGACCTAAGGTCTGTGGTGTTGTTAATGCTGGTTGGCTTTTCCCGAATTCCAAAAAGAAGGAGGGTATAATGAGCATGTCTGGCCCACTTTTCCCATGGTAGCCTGAGGTGGTTTTTCTGGTAATCTTGGGAATATGCCCTTGGTGGAGAAGAGGGGCCCTTTCAGATAGTTGGGGCAGAGGTCGGAGGGTGCTTACATTTTTGTTTTTGGTTTGCAAGGGGGGAAAATAAAAAGTGTACATGTTTACAGCATGTGAGTATCTCCAATGATAAGATGACTTTAATATATGAAAACGTTTGTTGATTTAGTATAATTAAATCTAAATTACAGTGACATCTGTTTCTGTTAAAATATTTTCATGAAATATATTTTTAAAATGAAAAACCAGGGAGAACATTGTTGAAGATTAAAAAAGTTTTTCTTGCAAAATTAGTTTTATTTCTCCTAAGCAGGAGTGCTTGATTTCAATTTATGACGGTATTACAGTGTATATATATTTTACTGAAGGAAAAGAAGAACAAAATAAGAGCTTAAATAGTTGATGTTTTCAAGACTATACTTTCAGGGATCATTTCTATAAAATAGTTGGTGTTCTGGTACTTTACTCAATAAGCATGCGTATTTCTGAAATATAGGCCATTCCGTATCTGGTAGTCACTAAGTTCACAAACTGTGATCTCTTCCAGTATTGGAAGGGAAACACTCTTATATTGGAAACATTAAGCGGTTGGTCACCCATGTGGTATTTTGCTAGTGATAGCCCTGGGTTGTTTTGACAGTATGTGGTCTCTTTCTCTCTTGCTGACTTTAAAACCTGATGCCTATGATAAGATTTGACACTATGAAACCTGAAAGTATAGCAGTTAAAGCTTAATTTACTATTAATATAATATTATTGACATATATACCAAAGTAGTTGATTTAGCATGAAGAGTGTTTTTCTTCCTTCTAGAGAGGAAGCCAAATTGAAGTCTTAAAGTTGAGCCTGGAATCAGGAATGGACATTAGTTGATTTAAAGGAAGTAATATTTAATGGTTATGACAGTAATACCACCATGGATGGATTTTTAACTCATACAGATAGATGGTCGAGTTACAAGTCAGCCTCTAATTTTATGACAGGCAAACGACGAACTCTGAATTTTAGTTTGCTTGTTTTAAAATGTAAATATAATACCCATATCTCAGGTATTATGTATACATGTATATAACGTAAAATATATAACCATATGTATATAAAGACTGTATATAAAATGCTTAGTGCAATGCCTAGGATATAACAAATGGTCACTAAGTGGTCGCTATTACTATATATTCCTCATTTAAATGAAAGCGTTAGTATAATGAGATTCTGAAATGTGGTAAGGGTTTTTAAAATTTTTTTTTTGCTAAAGAAACTAACTTTATAATAATAAATTATATGTTCCCTGGAATAGTCTGTTGCTTATTATGAAGCACTGAGAATTCCAAATTCTCTTATGTTGTTTGAAAATTTCCCAGGAAGAGATTTTGTATCATAGAAGATTTGGTGATATCCCATGGATTTCTGTGTGTGTGTGTATATATGTATTATGTTTATGTTTATACACATCCACATATGCTTCTTCATGAAGACATTTTCATTCATTAAAAGCAATGTTTTTTTATATTCCCTATTTGAGAATGTGGTTGAGAGAGTTAAGTGAATAGGCAAAGAAGATTGGAGATTTTTATAGTCACTTTTCTTAATTACGTTGAATATAGTCATTAAAAACTAATTTCTGAATCCTCACTGATGTTAAGTGATGTGAGTTTCTGGGAGACTTTGGCTTTTTAGTAGTGTATCATTTGCCTATCTAGTGCATCTTGTGTTTCTTTTATTTTGACAGTTTCTCTTTCTTACATCATTAACACTTACCAGTTAATCAGCTTCACTTAGAATTGTTTTAATTTATAATGACCTCCTCTGATAATGTGAAAAGAGCTCCAATTCTGTAATTATTTCCAGTACACTTATTGACTTTGCCGTCATCAAAAGCAGCTCTTATAATAATTTATCTTATCTGCAAAGAATATGAGTAGCTGATAGGCCCTGATGAATATGCAATATGAACAATTGAACAGCTTATATTTTCTAAGCGATAAATGGACTAAATAAAACATATTTCAATTGCCTTTGACATAACTTCTATATGTCATTAATGTTTTTAAGTGCATTTTATATTGAGATGTGTAATATCCAGTTAGTTTTCATGGCACATTTGTGAAAGGGAGACTTTCGTATCTTAGTGAATGATAAAAGGGGAGAGGAGGGAGGTAAGCAATGGATGTTACCTTTAAGCAGAGAACTTAAGTGGAAGAAAAAGTTGGCAGTCATCACACAGGAAATCATGGTAGTTATGCATTGATATGTATGCATATATGCACAGAATATATCAGTGCAGGCAGTTATTTCACTTAGGTTAGATTATATATATGACTACCCCTTGAAGCATGGTTGGAAATAGCCAAAGCTATTTCCAATGTCAGGAATGCCACAATGTCATGGATGACGGCAGAAGACATGGGATTCTTGTGTCACAGATGATGGAGAGTTTATTATAGCAATAGAATAGTCTCTATGTACGTATAGTTATATATTTTATATGTTATATACGTATTATATGTTACACCCACGTATACATAATACGCAAGATATAGGTTTCATATTTTAAAACAAGCAAACTAAAATTCAGAGTTTGTCATATACCTGATGTCATACAATTAGAGGCTGAGTTGTAACTGGACCATCTATCTGTCTGACTTAAAAATCCTTGGTGCTTAATATTGCTGTCATAACTATTAAATATTACTTCCTTGAAAGCAACTAATGTCCACAGCAATAGATGGTTTATTACTCAGTATTTGTACTGGTTCTTTGAGCTTCAGTTCACATTGAACAACATGAAAGGGGCTAGGTGATGCCCACTCGTGTAGTGAATTACACTGCGGGAGAGGAACCTTCCTTCCATTTAAGAAACCGAGGTCTGTGAAAATGGGCTGTACGCTTATTTGACCTCTTCCCTAAAGGGAGATGTTGTCTTTATTATACTCAAAAGTAAACACTCATTTTTCTGGAGGAGGACTCTGTCTTCTTTGACTGTGTGCTATATGCAGATATCCTTGAAAAGATGGTCCAGAACAAGTCAGTCAGTCCCTACACCAATAAGTTGTGTTAGAAATCCATGAGGAATTGTCTGTCTATGTAAGAAGTAGGAGCTTGGTCAAAAGACAGCATTTTCAGGATATTTTTCTCCACATACACCACCAGCACGTTTAGTCCCGTATATGTGCCCTGTTCCACACATAAGGCACAGAGAAGGGGAAAGAGTGGAAACAACTCGAGCTAAAGAGTGATCAACTCTTAACCTTTGCTGCATTTACTTTTTTGTTCTCTCCCTCTTTAGGCCTAAGTACTCATTGACTTTAGATGTGAGTGTGATCTGTTATGCCTGTGACTGCCGTGGATTGTTTCAGTGATCTTCAGTGTTTACTTGGCATATCAGACTATCTCAGACTATCAAATATCTCTGATATTTGGCATATCAGACTATAGATTGCTCATCTCCCTAAGAATCCCTCCTGGAGTATCATGCTAATCCCACCAGGATAGAAAATGGACTTTTCGTTAAGCGTAGGAATATTGTGTTCCCCAGCTGGAAAACAAGTACATGAACAAAGGTTTTTATTTGTTACATAACATGTGTGTATGTGTGTAACAAATGGATATTTCTCCTGGTCTGTATCCAGTCTTTGTTTCTATCTGTTGGGCAAGATTTCTGCAGCTTCTCAAACTGAGCATATCTGAAAGGGAACTCTTGATCCTTCCCTCTGCCCATCTGGCCCATCTGTTTTCCCATTGCTGTTAACAGTGCTGTTTTATGGAAAACAAATTTTAACATTCTAGCACATCATTTTTTATCTAATCACTTGCCGGTATAATATATCTTTGTAGTTCTTGCCCTGTGTTTTGCAGATAGTACACAGGGATGCTGGCTTCATATAATTTCTTGGGGAGTTGTGCGTGGACTTTCTATTTTACAACAAATATTACTGTGTTTTTTTTTTTTTTACATAGATAAGTAAGGCATATATAAATAGATTGAATGTTAAGGCTTCAAAAATGTTATTCAGAAGAATAATTTTTTCTTTTTTTTTCGGGACGTGGAGTTTTGCTCTTGTTGCCCAGGTTGGAGTGCAATGGTGCGAACGTGGCTCACCTCAACCTCTGCCTCCCGGGTTCAAGCGGTCCTCCTGCCTCAACTTCCCAAGTAGCTGGGATTATAGTCATATGCCACCATGCCCAGCTAATTTTGTATTTTTAGTAGTGATGGGGTTTCTCCATGTTGGTCAGGCTGCTCTCGAACTCCCGACCTCAGGTGATCCGTCCACCTCAGCCTCCCTAAAGTGTGGGGATTACAAGCATGAGCCACTGCACCTGGCCCAGAAGAATAATTTTTCATGGTAATTGGTATCTGTTTGCCTGCCTGCCTGCCTCCCAGTTGGCCTGTCTCTTATTTCTTTTTAATGTTGGAAGGCACAAGGTCAACAAGAAGTTTAGAGAGTGTTTTGAAATCTGTTATAAAAGTCTTAAGATATGATAGCATCCTGTTAGTTAATGAACAGAAAAAAGTTAAAAATAAAGTGAATTATTTACTGGTGTATTTATTATTATTAAAATTTTGGTTAATCATGTAAAGATGCCTACCAAGTTTGATATTTGAAGGTGAAAAATAAATTTTCTTTCCACTTCATGTTACCATGAGAACTCAAGTACCTATAATGTAATGGAAAGTGCACTTTAGTCTAGGTTAGGTAAGTTGTAACATTGATTTTATTTAGTGGAAATACTTGTTATTTTAGCAGTATAATTTTTAGGGACGGCATAACATTGTTGTCATTGTGATTTGATTCAACTTTTGGAAATATTTTGGTACAGAGTTTTCTCTGCTTGGAAACAGATAAACCATTGGCAAGTTAGTTTCTAGGAGTTTTGCAGTAAAAGTAAAGGTCATACATTGTGAAATCTTTTTGCTATTCATATTAAGTATTAAATTGAATGAAATACCTCAGGATAACTTACTGAGTTTAATGAACTTGGTGGTTGATAATAAGGCTTAAATTATATCAGAAAAATAAAAATAAAACAAGCTATAAGCGCACAGGATGCTAGGCATTTGACTTAGTTGGATTATTGTCATAGATTGAATGTTTATGTACCCACAAAATTTATAGGTTGAAATCCTAACTTTGAGAAAGTATTAGGAGGTGGGGCCTTTGGGAAGTGATTAGGTCCTGAGGGTGGAGCCCTCATGAATTAGATTAGTGCCCTTATAAATGGGACCCCAGAGCTCTCTGGTCCTCGTTCCACCAAGTGAGGATACAGTGGTGAGAAGATAGCTGTGTGAGCAATCTGCAGTTAAGAAGGGAGCTTTCACCAGAACCCGACCATGCTGTAACTCTGATCTTGGACTTCCAGTACCCAGAACTGTGAGAAATTTTCCGTTGCTATCTAGTTTATGGTAATTTGTTATAGCAGCCCAAAGGAACTAAGACAATCACATATAATTTTCACAGTATCTTTGCATGATGGTTGTGACAAAGTGTTTGTCTAACTTTTGTCTTTGTTCACAGTAGGTTGGTTTGGCTTAAGTATTGAGAGAAGCTGGGACACTTAGCAGCCCCAAGCAATAATTCGTATTAAAGATCATCATTGTTTCAGCATCTTGCAAATTATTGTTTTAGACGTGAGTATATGATACAGTTGTACATGACTTTGGGGAAGTTTCCTTCTTCTTTACGGAGGACACACAAGGAAGGGAAATTTTCTTAACCTGTCTTTGGACTGTGTGTATGAGAATGTGACGCTTGGGCTGCTGAAACCGTCTTATTACCTCAAAAGTACAAGCCTGAGGGCAAAAACTGGCGTTGAAAAATGGGAAGAACTGGGTAGTTGATGACATGTCTTAGCCTTGTAATTGCTCTCTCAACTTCTTGCTTTGTGAGTTAATAACTTTCCTTAATGTTTAGGACATTTCAGATTGGATTTCTGATTTTTTTAATCTAATATCACTCTACTAAGGGAGGTGTTGTTGAATTAAGAGTGTTGCGCATGATTGTACAACTTGTATGTTTGCAATTTTACTCCAGAATTCTCCTTCTACACTGTGTTTTAATAAATAGCTATATAACCCTATTTGTCAGTTAGACATTAAATATCAGTAGGAGCTTGTTGAGGTAGATGTAGCCCTCCCTGATCCTTGAATCTCAGTGATTAGTATTAAAAAATATCTGTGTGTGTTTGGAAGAGAATTTTCCATGTGTTCCTTTTATTGAAATAAGTATTTTTATTGAGTGAATTGAAGCTCTCTGTTAAATAATGTATGAATCAAAAAATTGTAGGAAAAAGATTGGAAAAAAATTTAATATGTACCTTAAAAATTGTTAGTCCAAGGAATGGGTGGAAGAGTAATTTATACCTCAGATATATTTGCTGCATACAATGTGTTTTCAATATGAATGCTTTTAAAGTACTTATTTCTTATTTTATTTTTTGAGACGCAGTCTTGCTGTGTCACCCAGGCTGCACTCTACCCATTCCTTGGACTGTGAGTTAAGATTAAGGAAAAGAAAATGGGACCTCCCTTAAGGAAGAGAGAATGCTGATTGGTCCACGTTTTTAGAATTTTCAAGGGGAATAAAAGTTTTTCTCATACTTATAAAAATGAAGTAGTTGTGCTGTTTCTTGCCATGGTTTGCTGTACATTTTTCTTCTTGGAGCATTTGTGAGGAGGAAGGATGACTGAATCAAGGTTGAGTACTATCATAATTAGGTGTAGCAGGACGAGCTGCAGACAAGAACCCCTCAGACACCGAATTGTACAAGGAAAGGGCTTTATTCAGCTGGGAGCATCGGCAGACTCACGTCTCCAAAAACCAAGCTCCCCGAGTGAGCAATTCCTGTCCGCTTTAAGGGCTTACAACTCTAAAGGGGTCCGTGTGAGAGGGTCATGATCGATTGAGTAAGCAGGGGGTTCGTGACTGGGGGCTGCATGCACCAGCACCAGGAATTAGAACGGAACAGAACAGGACAGGGATTAGGTCAGGGGTCGGTCTTTACCTACCAGGCCCAGGGTGTGACGCCAGGCTGTCTGCCTGTGGATTTCATTTCTGCCTTTTAGTTTTTACTTCTTTTTTCTTTGGAGGCAGAAATTGGGCATAAGACAATATGAGGGTTGGTCTCCTCCCTTAATGGCCCTCTAATTCAGCTTGGGTTTCCATTGACAGCCACATGAGTCGCATGCTTAGATGTTGGAGCATAGTGTAAATCATAAGAGAGTAGTAACTGTAGAATATGATTTTAAAAAATACTGCATTATAGAATGTTAGAGCAGGAAAGTCAGGTTTCAGGCTAAATAACAAAGGTGGGACTAAAAACAAGGTTTCCTCATACCAGAGTTTATGTTACTATGTTCTCATGCTTCATTACAAGAATTTATGCTGTCAGGGTCTTACCCTCCTACCCTGCGCCCATTCCCTGTTCTTTCACTACTTTCATACTGTTTCATGACTATCATGATTCTTTCCTCTGTCTTTTTGTAGCTGATCTTTTTTTAATTAATTAATTATTATTTATTTTTTTTTAAAGACGGAATCTCACTGTGTCACCCAGGCTGGAGTGCAGTGGCACGATCTCATCTCACTGCAACCTCTGCCTCCTGGGTTCAAGTGATTCTCGTGCCTCAGCCTCCCAAGTAGCTGGGATTACAAGTGTGTACCACCACACTTGGCTAATTTTTGTATTTTTAGTAGAGACTGGGTTTCATCATGTTGGCCACGCTGGCTTCAAATTCCTGACCTCAGGTGACCCGCCCACCTCGGCCTCCCATTGCTGAGATTACAGGGGTGAAATAAAATGGTGACTTACAAAGTGTTAAGGACCTTATACAGTTTCTAGAAAAAGAAATGTGGATTCTAGTTCCTTTGATTTAAATTCTGTGTTCTTGGTAAAGTCACTTAACAGTTTGGAGCGGCAGTTTTCCTCAAATGTAAAATGAGAGGGTTGAACAAGATCAGGATTTCTGAACCTGGTAAACACAGGAAAAGTTTCCCATTGGTTCTCTGAAATTACATACGTTTTTCATTTATGGAATAAATGTGTTTTTCTGGCATAGCTATAATTTTTATCAGATTCTAAAAATGCCTAGAAATTGCTAGAGTAGACTTTTTTAGATCCTTTCTAGATTTTTAAGATTATATAAAATATGGTAATAGAATGATTTAGGTAGTTTCTCTATATATCAAAGCTAATTTTATGTTTTAGAAGTTGACTCATGGTAACAGTCCTGCTTTGATTTGATTACAACTTTCTTATCATAAAGAAGCCTAAATAACATTAATTTTCAGCAATTTAATTGAGTTATATGATCCGTAGGGAATAACAAAAACTAATTGTGGCTGAGCTGTGTAAGTTCTTTTATTTGGCTATCAAATAGCAATTAAATTTACACTCTCATTATTTTTGTCTGTTTCAAATACCTAATCTCCAAAGCCATAAATTAAATCAGTAAGCTACTTTTGTACAGTGCTGTAGTTTTCAAAGACTTCATAGGTGTTATAACCACAGTAACTGATGAGAAACAACACAAGAAGTTATTGGTCTAAGTATAGTCATTACTGGCAGACTCTTGTGTTCAAGGTACGTGTTATAAGAGTAATAAACAAAATATTCTGCAAGCTTTTAAAAAGGAATGGGAGGGTACTTGTTGTATTACTTCCCCTTTCTCTGTATTCCTTTTCCTTGAAAAGTTACTTCTGTTAAGTTGAGTTAGCCTCATAGCGTTTCCCTACATAGTTCATAATCTTTGTTTTTGGATTTTCACAGGGGTTCCATCATGACACAGTAAATAGATGATCCCAGGGAACTGTATACTGTGTTTTACTGATTCTTACTAAAGTAGAAACTTCTTGAGACTTCTTTGATTTGATGTCTATGCCATTATAGTTACGGCAGAACCCCAAAGTAGACAAACCTTTTATGTTTGATTGCTGTTTGGCTGTTGATTTCTTAAGCATATTGTAAGTGTTTTTCATATTATGTATCTTTTGGTGATTTTTACATAGAAATACTGTTATTGATGTAAGCAGTACAAAATAAATATATTTGAATATCATTTTCCTAAAATATGGCACATGTTATTGAACACAGTGCCAAGTTATTGAAGTTTCTCCAATATGTGAGCTGTCATTTTTTTTTCAACAAATATTTATTGGTGAATACTACATGTTAGGTAGGTACTGTGCTGGATTTTGAAGGTAGAGTGATGAACAAGGCGGCCATTATCCCTGATGTATCCTACTGCTCATAGCTCAGTGGGAGATTCAGACAGAAAATCAGGCAGTTATAATGTAATACGAGAGGAGAATAAACTGGGAAATAATGGGTGCTATACTAGCATATTGATGTGAGCTGAAAACTAAAGAGCTAATCATAGGAAATAACCCAGTGAAGAGGGCGAGTGCTCTAGGCCAAGAAAAACAGCACTGGTAAAGGTCCAGCAAGTTCAGAGAACTCAGAACTTGATATGGCTAAGTTTAGAATACACTAAACTTAGGGTGGGGGAATAGTGGTTGAGGCCAGGGTGGAAGTGAGGGTCAAATCTTGAAGACTCTTCTTAAGCCATGTTAAGGAATCTGGATCTGAACTTGATCCTGAAATCAGTGGGGAGAATTGCAGGGTTTTATCTTGGGAGTGACAAGGTGAGGTTTATACTGAGAAGGATTGCTTTGGCTGTGCTGTGGAGAATAGCTTAGGGGGGGATGCAAGACTGGAGAAGAGGCTTCTGCAGATGTCAAGGTGAAAGGTAATGATGACTTGAAATTAGTTGTGGCAGTGAGAATGAAGAAAAATACCTGGATTTCAGAGCTGTTTAGGAGCCAGACTAGATAGTACTTGGTAATTGGTTGTGTGTGGAATGAGAGCGAATGAGACAAGGGTGATGACTACATTTCTTGATAAAAGGGAAATTCTATTATTGAAATAGGAAACAAGAGAAGGAGATTTTGGAAGGAAGATAACATGTTCACCTTTGAGAATGTATGAGATGCCTGTGTGAAATCTAAATTGAGATGTTTGAAAAGCGGAATATGTGGAGATGAAGCTTTGATCTGGGCTGAAGATAAAATAGACTTGAAAATCATTAGCCTAAATGGGAATTGAATTCATGGTGGTGGATAAAAATCACCCAGCCAGAGCACATACAGTGAAAAATAGAGGACCTAATGCAAATGCCTCAAGGATACCAATATTTCAGTGTGCTGCAAAAGGGATGTTTGCAAAAGATCCTTGGACTTTGTTGGTGGAGGAGCTGAGAAGGAAATGCAGCAAAATTTTGGATGTCACAGGAAGAGAATGTTCCAAGGAGAGGTCAACAGTGATAACTTTGGACTTTGCTGCTGGAGGAGCTTACAAGGAAACACAGGAGAAGTTTGGATGTCACAGGAGGAGAATGTTCCAAGCAGAGTTCAACAGTGGTAAGTGGTGACTACTGAGAGGTTAAATAACAACTGAACAGTTCTTTGGATTTAGCAAGAACAGCTTCACTGCAGTGTTACAGTGGGAACTAGAATGTGGTAGGTTAATTAATGAGTGGGTTGTGAGGAATTGGAGGCAGCCAACACTTCTTAAACAATTTGCTGTGAATGGGAAGAGAGAGTTAAGTGGTGGTAGCTGGAGAAGAAGCTGAAATGAAAGAATCTAGTGTCAGGTGACTGAGAAGGTAGGGGGAAGGAATGGGAATTGGAGAACAGCTGGTAGCATTACCCTTATATGGGAATGTGGTGGTTTTTAGGGTTGTTTGTAGATACTTCGGTTTTCCCCATACATATGGTAGTGTCTTAGGCCATTCAGACTGCCGTAACCATCAACTGGGCAGCATATACACAATACAAATTTTTTTCTCACAGTTCTGGGGTCTGGGAAGTCCAAGATCAAGGTGACCTCAGATCGGTGTCTGGTGAGGCCCACCTTCTCAGAGATGGCCCCTTCCCTGTCTTCACATGATTGAAAGGACGAACGAGCTCCCTTGAACATACGGATTTTTTGTTTTGTCATCTCTTCAAAGCCCCACCTTCCTCGTATCATCACAATGGTGGTAAGGTTTCAACATAAGAATTTTGTGGGGATACAAACATTCAGACCCTAGCACGTAGGATATAACTTTCCTAATATTTTGAACTCAGCATGGCCACATGACTTACTTTACCCTGTGAAATGCAAGGCGATGTGTTGTGTGTCATTGCTAGGCAGAAGCTTGCAGCATCATTGCATGCCGTATTCTCTTTTCCTGTCTCATGCTGACTGGGAGTGTTTGAGATGGTGTATTTTGTATCACCCTGGGTCCCTGAGTGACCAGGGTGAGCAGCCTCCCTGACAACTCACAATGAAGAAATATCCTTTTATTTACTTATTTTTAAATACTAAGATATGGAGCTCTTAGTGCACTAAAGTCTAACCTATTTGGATTGTTTCAAGGACTGTTGACTTTTACATTTTACTATAATTTTTTTTTTTTTTTTTTGAGATGGAGTCTTGCTCTGTCACCCGGGCTGGAGTGCAGTGGCGCAGTCTTGGCTCATTGCAAACTCCGCCTCCCGGGTTCATGCCATTCTTCTGCCTCAGCATCCCGAGTAGCTGGGACCACAGGCACTCATCACCATGCCCGGCTAATTTTTTTTTTGTATTTTTAATAGAGACGGGGTTTCACCGTGTTAGCTAGGATGGTCTCGATCTTCTGACCTTGTGATCCACCCGCCTCAGCCTCCCAAAGTGCTGGGATTACAGGTGTGAGCCACTGCGCCCGGCCAACATTTTATTATAATTTTAAATAGCTACTGTGGAAACAGGTAAATTGACTCAGAAAGCAGTGAAGCGCTGCTAAATCATGTTAGGGGCCATTTAAGTTTGGAGTTTTGGTAAAGAGATTAAAGGAACACACATAGATAAACAGGATGGAAGGTGATTTTGAAAAATTTACGTAAGATTTCTCCTTGATTAGGTAAGTAGGTGACAGTATTGACAGCATTGCAGTCTTTTTTTTTTTTTTTGGAACGGTGTCTCACTCTGTTGCCCAGGCTGGAGTATAGTGGTGTGATCTTGGCTTACTGCAACCTCTTGCCTCCTTGGCTTATGTACCACCATGCCAGGCTAATTTTTTTTCTTTTTTTTTTTAAAAGACATGGTCTTGCCCTGTTGCCCAGGCTGGAATGCAGTGGTGGGGGATCACAGCTCACTGCAACCTTTACCTCCCAGGTTTAAGTGATCCTCCCACCTCAGCCTCCCCAGTAGCTGGGACCACAGGCACGTGCCACCATGCCTGGCTAATTTTTTTGTATTGTAGAGACGAAGTCTCCCTGTGTTGTCCAGGATGGCCTTGAATTCCTGGGCTCAAGTGATCCCCCTGCCTTGACCTCCCAGGGTGCTGGGATTACAGTATTACGGTCTTAAAATGAGAAATTGTTAGGCAGTTAATGGTAACCTTCGTTTCTCTCATGTTTTACTTCGAAGGTCTCAAACCCATTTCCTGATGTTTTGATATTTTTATGAATCAGATAAACCTTTTCATGTTTGTAATATTTCATAACTGTTGGGATATTGCATCTGTCTGAAGAATCTTGTAGAAGTTTAGCAACTTTTGATTATTTGTTCTGAGGAGCCTTTTGTTTAGAAGTATTAACTTTAGCTAAATTTCTTATGGACTTTTTCAGCTGTGGGTCATTTTATGAAATATAAGCCAATGTTGATTTATAATAATTTATACTTCTCTGATAACATATATCAATAATGTATGCTTTCTGGTTATAAATGATCAAAACCATTAGCAAATAGAGGTAGAAATCAATTTTTAAGTAGGCCTTCATACCTAAGATGGAAATGGAAAAACAGCAGCCATAAGAACAGCTAAGCAGAAGTGTAGCTTCAGAGATCTTGGAGATAAGAACTTCCCAGCATTTTCATATAACCTGGAGGGGTATCACTACACAATTACTGCATGAGGTTAAGTACTGTAGTGATTTACCAACACTGTTATCTTATGGTTTTCTTCTGAGATGTTATCATTCATGGATGTGTATAAGATATCCTGTTCTAAAAAATCCTATCTTTTAGTGTGGCGTAGCTAATAAAACCGCTTTGCAATTTATCTTCCCATCCCTCTTATCTCCTCTCCCTTAAGATGAATAATCCACTTTAAGCATTGAGAAATAGGATATAAAGTGCAAGGGTGGTTTGTGGGTATATTAGTTTTATATTGATGCATAAAAAATTGCCACAATTTAGTGGCTTAAAATAGCACCCATTTCTTATCTCCTAGTTTCTAGATGTCAGAAGTCTGGGTATGGTGTAGCTGGATTCTGTCTCTGTTAAGGGTCTTAGGAGGCTAAAAATAAGGTAACGTCAGGTTGCGTTCTCATCTGGATCTCTGGGTCCTCTTCACAACTCATTCAAGTTATAGGCAGAATTCAGCTTTTTGTAGTTGTAGGAAAGAGTTTCCTGTTTCCTTCCTGCTTGTGTTGCTCTCAGTTCTTTGCAGCCAACACCAGGTTCTAGCCATGGAGCACCATCTGTAGGCCGTTCACAGCATGGCTGTTTGCTTTATTCCAGGTCACTAGGATGACTTTCTTGACACTTCTTTTAAAATGTGTACCTGATTAGGTGAGGTGAATCCAGGAAAATCTCTCATTTAAATAACTCAGAGTTAATAGATTAGGGACCTTATGTTTGCAAATATTTGCCATAGAAGGTAACATAATTGTGGGAGCGCTATTCTGCTATATCACAGGTCCTGTTCATACCCAAGGGGAGGCAGTTACATTAGTATGGTTCATTGGGGATTATTTTATTTATGTCTGCTAACGTGGGCAAGCTTATAGTTTTAGATTTTATGTAGTTTTAAATGGTGGCTTATAAAATCCACAAACAGGCATGATAGTCACTGTATAGGACAGCATTATTTAATGTAAGACATTTACTGATGACTATAAAATTAAATTCATGATAACTTGATCATCACTTTGCTTCTTAAATAACTTTATGTGTGTCAGTCAGGGTTCAATCACAGACGCAGGACCACAAGAAGGTGAATCTCTCTATCTCTCGATTAATTTGCAATGGGGTGAACCTGTTAAGTAGTCTCCGAGAGGCTACTGTTTGCATGGTGATGTTGGAGATTGTGGTCTGAAGGCAGGCGGTTGGGAAGGAAGATTGCTGTAACATAAGGAAGATTCAAGAACAAGCTGGAATCCCAGCATTTTGGGAGGCTGAGGCGGGCGGATCACGAGGTCAGGAGTTTGAGACCAGCCTGGCCAATATGGTGAAACCCTATCTCTACTAAAAATACAAAAATTAGCTGGTGGTGGTGCCGGGCACCTGTAATTCCAGCTACGCAGGAGGCTGAGGCAGAAGAATCGCTTGAACCTGGGAGGCAGAGGATTCAGTGAGCGGAGATGGCGCCACAGCACTCTAGCCTGGGTGACAGAGCCAGACTCCATCTCAGTGGGGGAAAAAGAAACCAAAAAAACAAAAAAGAAAAACAAGGTGGAACTTACAAGGGTGGACTGAAACCATCCTCAGAGTAGTTTTAACGCTTATAGTTAAGTTGCATGGTACTGACAAAATAGTTGTTCACAAAAGTAAGCAGTTGTAAATAAGAATTATTTCAAGTAGTTCACGTATCTTGTAGTCTCAGAATACCTATTAAACTGTTCCAGAAGTTTGGAAGATTAATAGATAATTTCCTTTTCACGGGGATATGAACAATTAAAATTCAAAATTAAAATTTACAAATTTTCATTGAGTCTGAAACAATTGTTTGGTGGGACATACTTTTAAAATAGATTTTCATATATTAAATGCTTT
This sequence comes from Macaca nemestrina, assembly GCF_043159975.1. Classification (NCBI taxonomy): domain Eukaryota; kingdom Metazoa; phylum Chordata; class Mammalia; order Primates; family Cercopithecidae; genus Macaca; species Macaca nemestrina. The sequence goes on along the minus strand of NC_092132.1, from coordinate 139,073,776 downwards.
AAAGAAATGTTTTCCTCTTCCTCTCCATTATAGGATAAACCATTATTATTCTGTCAGACATTTACTTGAAGTTTCAAAATTTTTAAAAAGTGTTTAGATTTTAGTTTAGATTTTTTTTTTTCTAATTTTTGTGACTGGCACGTCGAATGTTAGAAACCTCGTAACAATGGGGAGGGAATTTTCAAATCGAGGTTATGAATATTATGGAGACTAGTAGATAACTAAGTTTGGGCAGCCGTGTTGTTTTTGAGTTAACATTTCTCTATCAGCTAAAACAAAAAATAAAGATAAAAAAGTGATTTATTGTCTCATTTGAAATATTCATATAAAAATCTTAATGTCATCCAGCTGCCAACAGAGTAGTAGGATACAAAAGAAAATTATGGAATCCACTATCTACCATGTTATTACTAAGTCTGAATAGTGTCAAATATGAGGATAATGCCTTAATAAAATTAACAATTTATGTAGTATTATCCTCTACTGTGTTGAAAGATATTTACATCTTTTTAATACCCCCTTTTGTTTGTGAATATGCAGTGTCTATTTGAACACATTTTTCAACAGCTTTAGAGCTACTTGTTACGTCATTTTCCTTCTGTGGTTTTCATTCTTTTATCAGGTTTTATTATGTTTTACATCCGCTGGTGTCTGGTGTGCCAGAGCTGTTTACTATATGAGTTTTCTCTTCCTCACGGACACAAGCGAGATGACATTTCCCAGTGTCGCCCGTGTTTACGTGGGACAGTGGGACAGAGTTTTAGGCGATGGAGTGTAAACAGAAGTGACCTGTGTCATCCGCAGCCCGGCCCGTCAGGATTTCCCCACGCTGGTGCTGCAGTGTCCACTCCCACCCTGTTCTAAGGACTCAGTTTGTTTGCATCACAAGCTTCCCTGTGTGGTTCTGTTAGTGTGTCTCTGAGACGTGGAAGGTAGAAGAGAAGGGGAGAGGCCACTCTTCTTCATAGAGAGCTGAGGCTCATTCATGGGCAGATACGAGGTTTGAAGCGTTGTTGAGGGAAGTCCAGGATGACCATTGTATGCATTTCATATGGTTGCTGTAACACATTATCACAAATTTAGAGGCTTAAAACAACAGCAGTGTATTATCTTACAGTTCTGGAGGCGGGATGTCCGAGTCAGTCTCACTGGGCTAAAGTCAAGGTGTCTGCAGGTTTGTTTCCTGCTGGAAGCGCTGAGGGGAGAGCCCTGTTTTTTTTTTTTTTTTTTAATCTTTTGCAGCTTCTGGAGGCTGCCTGCATTCCTCTTGATTTCTTACTTGGCATCATTCCAGTGTCTGACTTCCATTCCCACATCTGAAAAACTAACTCTGATTTTTTTGCTTTCCTCTTACAGAGACCCTTATTATTTTGGAACTATCTGACTAATATAGGTTTATCTCTTCCCATTTCAGGATCGTTTGTTTAGTCACATCTTGTGTCAGGTAAGGTAACACATAACCAGTTTCTTGGAATTAGAACATGGACATCTTTGGTGGGGTGGGGGAGGTCCCACTTTTCAGACTACCACAACTACCTGCTAGCTGTTGCAGACCAAGGTAGTTGGTGGAAGCTTTTAAGAAATTCACACACTCCAGGTGGGCTTTTGAGAATCGCCTGCTTTGGAGCTATAGGCAGAGATTGTATCTGTTTTCTTTAGCTTTGTTTCTTTTGTCCTCCAGTGGTGGTCTAAGCTGCAACTGATTCTCTGTATTAAATACTTTAATGCTTGGAACACATGCATTGGTTATTGTTTTTCTGACTGAAGTCTGATACAAAGCTCTTTCCCTATAACTAGGCTGGGAATGTAAAGAGGGACCTGGAAAGCCATGTGTTGCGGATGGCAGAGCAGCCGTCAGCCTAGGTGTGGGTGACTGTGTGGTACAGTCTTCTTGCTTTCCTGAATTTGGCCCTGGACTGTTATATGGATGTAAGCCACTAAAATTTTGGGGTCTGTCTGGTACTACAAAACTTTGTATAGCTGAATTCATTCTTACTAATGAAGATGGCTTATTGAAAACTGAATACCGAAACAACTTTCATCGCTTACGATGTATTTAAACACACCTGATTTAGAGTAGTACATTTTCCTTGTATTTTGTGTCCATCATTTGTTAATAAAGCCACTCAGCCCCGGAACTAACTTACTGGTATATGCATTCTCAGTGTCTTCTCTAGACAGCATTATCAGAAGATGCTACAGTTTGCGTATTTAGAGCAGTGATTCATGTGATAGATTTTCTTGCCATGACTAGACTAAAACATTGCATTCAGAAGCCATTCTTTGATAGTATGCCCCCTCTTATATGAGATGCAGCAGCTTTATTGCCAATGTGTGTCTGTCATCAGCTTTAATTTTTTCCTGGAGCTCAAAAACAGATTTTAGTGGTTGGTGTTTTGAGGAAAACAACTTTAAATCACTTTATTATTCCTCGTAGGATTATTTTGAACATGTGCTATTGTTACCATTTGAAGATGAGGAGACCTGAGTTCAAAGATTTTTGTCACATGGTAACACAACTGCTAAAGGAAAGAGCTGGACCACAACAAGTGATCATGAAAAAAGTTACTTTTTTCATCATATATTCCTCATAGGAGGTATATGTACTTGTTTATCTGGCTTCACGGAAGACACATACTCTTTTTTTTTTCTTTTTTTTTTTTGAGTCAGGGTCATGCTCTGTTTCTCAGACTGGAGTACACTGGCACAATCATAGCTCACTGCAGCCACAACCAACCTCGTAGGCTCAAGCAGTCCTCCCACCTTAGCCTCCTGAGTAGCTGGGATTATAGGCATGTGTCACCATGACTGGCTAATTGTGTGTGTGTGTGTGTGTGTGTGTGTGTGTGTGTGTGTGTGTGTTTATAGAGATAGGATTGTACCATGTTGCCCAGGCTACTCTTAAATTCCTGGGATCCAGTGATCCTCCGGCTTTGGCCTCCCAAACCATTGGGATTGCAGGTGTGCCCGGTCAACACATACTCTTAAAAGTTGTAACATGAGTTGTATTTTGGTTTTTACTTAGTGATAACCACCAGGAGGGGCTTTTATTGCATGTGCTCTTGGCTAAGACAATGGCATATTGGGAATCTGCAACAAATTCTAGTCATAGCTCTCTTAACTCAGTGATCTTGGTTAAGCCACCGTATCTTTCTGAGTCACAGTACTTTCAGCAGTTAAGAATTAGACTTGAGCCAGATCGAAGATTCTTTGAACGCTCACATTTTATCATTCCTTTTAATGAAGGAACTGGAAAACATTTCAGGGCAATGGGGAAGGGGAAGCATTATTTTCAGAAGAACACTGAAGTTAGTATTTTTTCAATTAAAAAAAAGTTCTTCCTAACTTACTGTTTCTTTACTTAGCCACCAAACATTAATCACTGTCTTAGTTCTAGCACAGTAATTTAAAAAGTTTTCCTATCAAATATTAGCATAAGGTCCTTTGCATTATATATCTTCAAATCACCCGTGGAACCTTGCCCAGAGTAGATACTTATTTAAAATTTAAAATAGTAGCAAACATTTTCAAGTACTTAAGATTCCTTTTCAGTAGTTAAGTATTATAATCCTAACAGGTCCTCAGTTGTCAATGGCTTTGCGTATAAACATGACTAGCTCTCTTGTATCACTTTTAAAATATCAACTTGATGAAATCCTTTGTCATATATAAGATTGCAGTCAAGCATGAGAGTGACCAAAAAATAATGTGACATGATGGGTTGGGATAGATGATAGGGTGAAATGAGAATGGATGTATACATAGGGACAACTTTTGTAAGTGTTTGCAATGTAACAAATGGTTTTTGCCTCTCTACAAAATTTTGTGGTTATTGTGTGCACATCTCCTGTGGCATATGCCGGACTAGAAAGCACTAAGAAATTACTAAGATGAATGCCATGTTTGCATTTGGGTTGCTGGCAATGAAAGACACATTGAGTAATGTGTGGTACCCCTTATTTTTGTCCTCTGTAGGCCTCCACTCCTTTTTCTCCTCTTCGTTTTCATATTAACAACCCCCTTTTAATGACCACATTGGTAGCATATTATCAGGCAAGGCTACACATATTACTCATTCCTCTTGTCATGGTTGGCACAAGGTTGGGAAAGTGACTAGAGCCATTCTCTGAAATGTGTCCAAATGGAACTAGCAGAATGATTACCTTGCTAATTGGCTTATGAAATTGGAAGAATGTGTTTTTAGTTTGTTTCTCACTTCTGGCATGAAAAACTCTGGTGTGCAGACGCTAAGCAAAAACACAAAGAGAAGAGGTATTCATTTATTTCATAAATATTTAAGCACTAACTCTGTGCCAGTCCTTCCTTGTTCTGGGTGCCATCAATGCAGAAATAAACAAAACGTATAAAAATCGTTGCCCTCATGGAGCTTCTGTAGCTAGAGGGAGTACTGACAATACCAGTTAAGTTCTTGTATCTGGTCATTCCTGAAACCAAATTTATCTTCATACCTTCTTATTATATGAACTTATAAAGTCCATTTTGCCTAAACTAGATGAACTAGGCTTATGTCATTTGTAATTTAGGATGTTTTGATAAACATGAAAGACATAACTTCTTTCAGCTTTCATTAAGAAGATAATACAGAATTTAAAAATACATAAATTCTTTTTTTTTTTTTTTTTTTGGTGGAGTCTCGCTTTATCGCCTAGGCTGGAGTGCAGTGGTATAATCTCAGCACACTGCAACATCCATCTCCCAGGTTCAAGTGATTCTCCTGCCTCAGCCCCACAAGTAGCTGGGATTGGTGCATGCCACCACACATGGCTAATTTTTGTAAAAAAAAAAAAAAAAAAAAATGTAAATTCTTATTGATATATTTGTGTAAAACGTTGTCATGTCTTTTCACACTTTTTTCCATTTTTGGTACTTGGAGATTACATTATCCTTTATTTTTTTTTCCTCATTTCATTCTAAGCTTTAACCTCATGGTTTCCTCATATTTCATTCTAAGCTTTAACCTCAAGGCACATGGGTTTACTACTTTCTTTAGTCATTCAGGAGGAAATAACTATTTTGTTTAGTAAATATTGCCAAGTAGACCTGGTTTACAGTAGATAGTTTTGGTAAGTCATTGTGTGACTTGTTACATATTAAATGATCAAATTTTAAAAATTATGAAAAATCAGTAAGTTTCCTTTATTACTGTAGGATTAAGAGTATCATGCGAAATGTTTATAGTCTTATAATTGTTGACATTTTTTGTCCCATCTGCTTCTACATTTGGCATACCTAGTACTGTAAGATAGAGAAGCTACTAAATTCTTTTAGTCATTCTTCCATTGCACTGTTATAGCTCTATGTAGTTTTTCTTGCTACTTGCTGGAAAATACATGGGCAGTTTATTTTCATAGAAAAAATATACTCCATAAATGTAGATGAATTGAGGTGAGAGTCAGAGAGTTTCCTTGTGAATTTGAGATAAAAAATTACAGCATCATGATAATGAAACTACATTATTATAGACACACACAAAGTTTATTTAACTTGTCTTAGAATATATGTATAATTATCCTGACATCTGGACCCGGGCAAAGATAATAGCTTGTGGTCAGAAGAAGCCAGGTATTTAGAAGGAGGGTGACTAAATAATTTATCATTCAAACCAGGACACGTGGGAGAGAAATAAAGTGCAAGTAATAATTTTACTGAGATGTTAGGAGCAAACTGGGGCTCTCCCTGGACTAACAGGGACATCTGGTCACCTGAGTTAGAGGTGGGGTAGAGGGTTTGAAAATGGATAGTGTTTGATGCATTTTTGTTGATTAGGATAATTTTTAGGAATGTCAGTTGAAAATTTTTCTTTCTTGTCTTTTTGTATTCAAATACCATGTTACACTCTTGTGTATGATTTGTAATCCATTTAGTGCGGACCAAGGGTTTAACATGTTGCTTTGGTTGCTTTAGTGCTGCTTATTTCTCTGATTTTTAAATTCAGCATTTAAAAATTTGTCATACTACTTTAGTCATTTCATTGCTTAAGAGGCAATTCATTTTCTTTAAAAATAAATAGGTGTATTGTATCCGTTATAAATAATTTTGGATCCTATATATATTGATGGAAAATTTTGCTCAAATAGAAACTTCAGGTTTATAAAAGATTCCCACGTTATCATTACTCTTGATTATAGCTTGTCTGTCGCATTATCAATTCGTGGCTACTTTCTCATTGTAGGGAAGTTCTGATTTTGCATGTCATGTGTCATCTGTGTAGAGTGATTTATTTCACAAAACACTCCACATCTTTTTCCAATGTTAAAGTAGTATTGTTTTGTAATGTATTTTACACAAACACACGCACACATTCTTACTGAAACACATCTAATTGAATGTTGACTAATTTTCCTAATGATGCTTGCTGGAAATTGGTTGAAAGATTGTATTCTTTGGTTTGAAATAAGCTGCAACTATATTTATAGCATGTGAAGCTACATAAATTCAGATAGAGGCCTATGTCATTTTTTCTCCCGTGTGAATCAAAAGAGCTTGGAAGAAGAAATTGGAAATGACTTTTAAAACATGTAATTGTTTAGATTTAATTGAGTGGCTGCAACGATTTATATTTTGTTGTTACATTTTAACGTAGTTGAACTAATGATAACCACAATTTAATATTTGCTAACTGTTTTGCATGTATTATTTCATTTAAGCATCATCACAACCTTAGCATGATTTTATTGTATAGATGAAGTTCAGGAGTTGAAGTAATTTGCCTGGAATCATGAAACTTGTAATTGGGCCAGTATTCAAATGCAGAATTGACTTCAAAGCTGTTCTTCTGATTTAAGTACCCTTTTATCTGTGCTTCCCATACTGAAGAAAGAAGAGAGTGAATGCATACCTCTGGGAATGTGGAGGTGCAGCATGAAGCTGCCTGATTGTTCAAAATATATGTTTGATCTTATATATAATAAAACATTTTGCAAACTTTGCTTTTTATTCCATTGCCTATTAGTATTTTTTTTTTTTTTTTTTTTTTTTTTTTTTTTTTTTTTGAGATGGAGTCTTGCTCTGTCGCCCAGGCTGGAGTGCAGTGGCATGATCTTGGCACAGTGCAACCTCTACCTCCTAGGTTCAAGGGATTCTCCTGCCTCAGCCACCTGAGTAGCTGGGATTATAGGCACCCACCACCACACCTGGCTAATTTTTGTATTTTTAGTAGAGATGGGGTTTCACCATATTGGCCACGCTGGTCTCGAACTCTTGACCTCAAGTCATGCACCCGCCTCGGCCTCCCAAAGTGTTGGGATTACAGGCGTGAGCCACTGCGCCCCATAGCTATTAATTTTGTTTTTTAATGAAATTGCTTATTTTTATACTTTCAGTTGAATACAGGTATAACTTTGAGACATGGGTTTGGTGCCAGAGCACTATAGTAAAGCAAATAGTATAATAAAGAGACCATGTTTTTGGGTTTCTCAGTGCATATCAAAGTTATGTTTAAACTGTATTGTTGTCTGTTAAATGTGCAATAGCACTCTGTCTAAAAAGTATATATACCTTAATTTAAAAATGCTATAATGCTTAAAAAATATGATCTTCTGAGCCTTCAGTGAGTCATAATCCTTTTGCTGGTGGAGGGTTTTGCTTCTTGTTGATGACTACTGACCAATAAGGGTACTGGCTGCTGAAGGTGGGAGCAACTGGCAATTTCTTAAAATAAGAAAGCAAATTAAGTTGGCCACATTGACTCCCTCTTTATTTCATGAAAGATTCCTTTGTCGCATGGAATGCTGTTTGACAGAATGTTACCCGTAGTCTGACTTTTTGCAAAATTGGAGTCTGTCCTCTCAAACCCTGCCACTGCTTTATCAACTAAGTTTATGCAGTGTTCTTTCTCCATCAGAGCTTTTGAGTGACCAGGTGCTTTGGCTGTGAACTGTAATATATTGAGAGGAAATCTTTTTTTCTGAGCAGTAGGTCTTAATACTGGGCTTCAAATATTCAGTAAACTATGCTTTAAACAGATGTGCTGTTTTTCACCCAGGCTTTTTTGTTCCTTTTATAGAGCACAGGCACAATAGATTTAGCTTAATTGCACTGGACCTTAGGCTTTTCCAAATGGTAAATGAACGTTGGCTTCAACTTCGAGTCACCAGCTGCATTAGCCCTTACCAAGAGATTTAGCCTGTCCTTTGAAACCGGACATCGACTTCTCTCTAGCCGTGGCATCGCCTTCCAGAAGGAGGATGTTTAGTCTACTCTGAACATCTGTTGTTGAGTATAGCCATCTCCGTCAATTATGCTAGCTAAATCTGGGTAATTTGCTGCAGCTTCTTGCTGCATAAACACTTGCTGCTGCTTCTTGGACTTTTATGTTACAGAAATGGCTTCTTTCTTTAAACCTCATGAAGCAACATCTGCCAGGTTTAAATTTTTCTTCTGTAGCTTCCTTACCTGTTTCAGCCTTCATTGAATTGAAGAGAGTTAGGGCCTTACTCTGAATTAGGCTTTGGTTTAGGGGAATATTAATATTGATCTGATCTATCCAAGCTATTTAAACTTTCTCTGTATCAGCCATAAGGCTATTTTGCTTTCTTACCATTGATGTGTTCACTGGAGTAGCACTTTAAATTTCCTTGAAAACATTGCCTTTGCATTCACAGCTTGTCTAACTGTTTGATGCAAGAGGTCTAGCTTTTGGCCTGCCTGGGCTTTCCACATGACTTCCTCACTAAGTTTAATCATGTTTAGCTTTTGATCTAAAGTGAGAGACGTGTGACTCTGCATTTCACTTGAACACCTAGAGGTCATTGTGGGGTTATTCACTGGCCTAATTTCAATGTTTTTATACTTTAGGCAATAGGAAGGCCTGAGAAGAGTGGAGGTGGGGAATGGGTGGTTGGTGGAGCAGTCTGAACACACATGACATTTATCGATTAAGTTTGCCATGTTTTACAGGCACCATTTGTGGTGCCCCAAAACAATCACAAAAGTAACATCAAAGATTACTGGTTACAGATTAACATAACAGAAATAATAATAATAATAAGGAAAAAGTTTGAAATAATGGGAGAATTACCAAGATGTGACATAGACACTGACTGAGCACATACTGTGGGAAAAATGACACCCATAGACTTGCTTAATGGAGAGTTGCCATCACCCTTCAATTTGTAAAAAATGTGGTGTCTGTGAGGCCCAGTTAAGCAAAGCACAATAAAAGGAAGTATGTTTGCTTAACTATTGCTTCAGGATAGTGCGCGCGCTCTCTCTCTCTGTCTGTCTGTCTCTCTCTCTCTCTATATATATGTGTGTGTATATATATATAGATATATTAACTATTGCTTCAGGATAGTGTATATATATCTATATATATCTATATATATAGAGATTATATATATCTAGAGAGAGTCTATAGATCTATATATAAACTATATACAGTTTATAAACTCTACATATATATAGATCGATCTATATATAGATCTATCTATAGATCTATATATAGAGAGAGAGAGTTTTTTTTTTTTTTTTTTTTGGTATTCTGTCAAGTCACTCCTGGGAGGCCTAGGATTCTTCTGTTTGAGAAAGGGAGTCAGAGCTGCCTTCCAGTGGAATCCACATCCAGGGTAATTACCAGCTTTAACCTTACTGGGCTTGTTTGTGTCAGGCAGTTAAGCTGTTCCTACACAAGAGTGTGGTGGGAACGGCTAGGTTGGCTTGCCACACTTCCATAGATTCTGCTGCTAAAGATAGAAGGAGCCCAATGGGTTTGTAATTCAGAGCACAGTAGTTAGCTGAACCTGAACCTAGCTGGCTCAGGTTCAGATGGTCTCTTCTTCCCCCCTCATCCCCTGAGGGCAATGCAGAGGGAGCCGCTGTTGGATGCTTTAACTCAGTGAGTCTGTGTCACAGCTGAGGAAGTTGTTTATGAACCCTCAGACTTTTAAAGGGGCTGCTAGCAAACCTCTAATTTTGCCATGCAGGAGATACAGCTTTATTATTCTGGTGAGGAAACAAAACAAATCTGTCTTCTGACTCAGGGAAGCCCTGCCTCTGAAGCCTGTTTTTTTTTGTTTGTTTGTTTGTTTGTTTTGTTTTTGTTTTTTGCCAACATCATCTAAACGTATTTTGGAAGAAGACTGCAGAAATGTCATGGAGAATTGTTTCGCCAGAACATTTCATCTTGCAACTTTCCTGACAGTTCCAAATATGGGGGGTGATAGGATGGGGGAAAGCATATTATCTTCTTCACAGTAGAAGGTAGAGAATGAAGAAGCTGGCTAAGCCAGTCCTCTTTTTGGTAATTTTAGGCATTTCCATGCCATTTTTTGGTGATGTTTTGTTCCTGGAAGATATTCCAGACTTTTTTGTTTGAATCCTTTATTGTCTTGGATGGACGTAACAAGAGAAGTTCAGCATTCACCCTCAAGGGAAGCTTACTGGCATTCAATTGTTAATCCATTTCACAGTCACCTGTTAGTGTTTTGTGCACAGTGAGTGCCCTTAGTAATTTATAGTGGCTCCCTAATTCCTTCCTCCCACGCTTCCTCTTGGGTTTCTCCTTCTCTCTCTCTCTCTCTCTCTCTCAATCTATAGAGATTCCACTTTTTGCATTCTTCATTGTTGCTACCAAAAGTATACAATTATAAATAAATATGATGAGTATGGGTAAGTTGTATAGATTATGGAGTTCTCAAGAGGCATTATATTTTAGTGGTCAGCTTACATTCTTACATGTTTTGTTGTCATCCTGCTCTTATTTATTCCCTAAAACAGTGTTCCTCAGACTCTCTCTGTTGCTTAGGCCCTTTCCTGTAACAGGAAGATTGTTTTCTATTTTTACCTATTAGGTTAGGGTGGGTCTGGACAATAGGGATTATTTAGTAAAGCATTTAGCTGCCTCTTCACCCCTTGAGAGTAATTTATAAGTTGGTAATTTTTCTGATAACTGTCTCACAAAGCTTACTTTTAGGGTTTTGACCCATAGTTGCTTCCATGAGAGCTAGCTTTTATTTGATAGCTAACATTTTTTCATTTTCTCTTGAGAATTTGAGAGAGTTTATACTACAGAGAAATGGATCAATGAAACTTTTTTTTTTTTTTTTTTTTTGAGACGGAGTCTTGCTCTGTCGCCCAGGCTGGAGTGCAGTGGCCGGATCTCAGCTCACTGCAAGCTCCGCCTCCCGGGTTCACGCCTTTCTCCTGCCTCAGCCTCCCAAGTAGCTGGGACTACAGGCGCCCGCCACCACGCCTGGCTAGTTTTTTGTATTTTTTAGTAGAGACGGGGTTTCACTGTGTTAGCCAGGATGGTCTCGATCTCCTGACCTCGTGATCCACCCGTCTCGGCCTCCCAAAGTGCTGGGATTACAGGCTTGAGCCACCGCGCCCGGCCTGAAACATTATTTTAAGCTACATGTTACACTTTGTGTTCAAATGGGTTTTTATCTAGGTGTAAATAACTTGAAAAACATTTAGAGCAATCAGCCAATTAGAACCTAATAAACATATTCAACTTTATACTTTCAATTATAAGGAATGTCTCCTGCTGTGAAACTATTCTAGTGTTACTACATTTTAAGGTTATTGTGAAGGAGAAAAGAGAGTTTAACTTTGGGATGGTTCTTTTTCTGCTGTGCTTCATTTTTATGTAAATATTTCTTGAATTATTTAGAAAATTTTTATACTTTAAACATGCATAGCAATTAATGGTTTAAAAATATTAGATTGTCATTTAAAATGCACATTTTATGTGACATTATGAACTGAATAATTTTGGGATAGATGTATACTTTTTTGTATATAAACCTATACTACTTTATGTTTGGAATTAAAAGGAATTAAAGTGGATTTTGTGTACTTGATTTTTAACACGTTTTAAAAGGACTAAGGCTGCTTTGTCACGTAGCCAATGTGTTGTATTAAGATTCCTCAGTGAGAACTATTTGATTTTATTTTGCAGTGGTATTCAAACTTATTTTTCAAGTCAACTGGAATTTTTATGTGGCAACTAATTTAAATATTAAGCTAAATATCTAATATATGTGTGTACATTCATTGTTTCATTGTAAGAGGATAATATATATTTTATTTCAAAAATTCTTCTGAGGCCCGGGTGTGGTGACTCACGCCTGTAATCCCAGCACATTGGGAGGCTGAGGTTAGGCAGATCACTTGAGGTCAGAAGTTTGAGATCAGTTTGGCTAACATGGTGAAAACCCATCTCTATTTAAAACATAAATATTAACTGGGCATGGTGGCGGGCATCTGTAATCCCAGCTACTCTGGAAGCTGAGGCCGGAGAATCACTTGAACCAGGAGGTGGAGGCTGCAGTGAGCTGAGATTGTCCGACTGCACTCCAGCTTGGGTGACAGAGCGAGACTCTGCCTTAAAATAAATAAATTCTTCTGAAAGGTACTTTTGCCAATATTATACATAGTTTATATCATTTTTTGTGGAAATTACACATGTTCAGGCTTTAAAAATTGCTTCCTTGCCTAAGATTGAAATGAATTTTACATTGGGGAAAGTGTTATAAAGGGATAATCAAATTTATGATGTATATATTCAGTAATATATTGTGAATTGACATCATAACTGAATAATATTACTGTTTCAGGTTTTGAAACTGATCTCAGCTTTTACCTCTTGAAATTTAGAAGTTATGATGAAATTTCTTTATTTGAACCTACCTGTTACTAAAGTTTCCATTTTAATTTTTCTAATTAAAAATATCCTGTTAAATAATGAATCAGTTTTTGAATTATGTGTGCAGAATTCTTGCTTGCTTATGAGACACTGGATTATTAGTTCATTAGTTGATGAACTAGTTTTCTTTTGGTAGGTAATTAAGAATCCACTGCTTTTTCTATGAAGGTGTAAACACGGAGCTACTTGAGGGATGAGACTTAAACCAGTCTTTTATGAATTTGCTTTTTACTGTTATTTGGAAATGTGTTGAAGATTACATACCTTTATGCTATAATGAAGGACATTTTGACCACTCTGAATATCTACACTTAATACGTTTCTAAACATTTATATTTACATTTTAAATGGCAATTAAAAATTAAAGCTGAAAGACACTAAACATTAAAGATGCTATAAATAACATTGTGAAAGTTGATCATACAAATTGGGTCAATCTTGGCACACCCAACTAAAACAGAGTCAGGAGGCTAGGGGGATAAAGTCCTGGTCACATAACATTGCTCTGCAAGCCTGCTGCTCAAACTGCCTGCTGTAACCTGAAACCAGTTTTATCTAATAGCTGCTGGAACAACCTGCTGCAACTCGATTAGTCTTATCCCTTATAGTCACTCACCAGCTCCCCAGAACTTTACTAGAGGCAGTGACCTTTCTTTAAATATGATATGTAACACTTCTCCTTTTTAGAAAACCTATAACCTTCTCTTTGTTCTTCAGACATATGGAAGACCACTCAGTCTATATATACCCCAAATTGCAATTCTTGCTTCCCAAATCAAATGTTATATTTAGAGATTTGTCTGTACGTTTTTATTTTGATTTCAACAACATGTAAAGATACATATAGCTAGGTGACCACAAAATTGATCACTACAACTGGAATACATTTGAGAATGAAAGGAGATGCTAGTAAAAATTACCCCATGGCAATAAGAATAAACTAGAACTGTTCTAAACAAATCTAATGCAAACAGGGTGCGACTTTATGTCATAAAAACGAAATTAAATAGTATACTTTAGAAATCTTTTAAAAGCAATGTGTAAGACATTAAACATTTAATATTTGATCATGGTGATTATAGAATTCAGAATTATTTTCAATTCTTTTCTATGCTTTTTGGTTTAAGTTCATAGTCATTTTGTAATAAAATGCAGAACTAATAAAACTCACTTTAGATTTGAAAGCTGGAGCTAGTGCAGAGAAGATAGACAGTGATGGTAAAAAGTGAAAGTCATGCTACATGAGGATTACTGGAAGTAATTTGCTAAGTTTAGCTTGGAACATGAAAAATAATAGGCTTATCATTGTTCCCTTTGAATTATAATAGTGTGTTCTGTAGTTAAGGCTTATTCTTTGTAGCTCCAGAGGGCAAAACTAGATCCCATGGATGGTAAATATATGCATTCAATGTAAGAACGAAGAATTTTGTAATGTCATTATTTTGAAATGGAATCGGGTGCTTAGTGGGATAGCAGGATATCAAGCTAATTTGTACTGCAAGTGTTCACTTTTGGTGATCAACTGTCAAGGTTGTACATGCCGTATTGTGTGGGAGGTTTAATTAGATTTAATGGATTTTCGTTTCTTAAGCAACTATTGGAAGAGTACATTATGAGAAGTGTAAGCCATTTATGTATATCCTAAAACCAGAAAAAAAAACCCAGAAACCCTTATTTTGTTAGAGAAGAGATCTTTCTTAAAATGAGGATGGAGTTTTTGGAAGGAAAAATCAGGAAAGGAAATAAGGAAGAGGAGTATCACCTTAGTAAGCAGATGTGCTGAATTAAATCTCATGATAGTGTCACTAGTTTGTCCTCTCTATTGCAGGGGCAGTATTTTCTGGGCATATGTTGTTTAAACAGGTACTTAAAGGAAGTGTAATCAAACACAGCAGCTTAACTGTTTTAATATTTCTGTGGGAATTTAAAATATTTAGATGTTTAATTGATATTATACTTATTTAATATTTCCTTAACATTCTTAATTGTCAACCTCATAAAATTATTTTTATGGTTAATTTGAGTAATTAGAGAACAAATGTGTTGGTGTGTAGTTAGTTATAAAACTATCAGTCTCAGCAGAACATTGACTTAAAGGCAGAGTGATCCAGAAGGATACGGGTGTTTGTCATTTCCCCCCTCCTTTTTTTGTGTTATAAAAACAAGAAAAGATTCTGCTTACCTGTAGGAATTGTCTTATAATTCTCTTATCTGTTTTGATTAATTTGGTCATTGATCATGCATTAAATGAGTGCTAGCCCTCTTACATGTTCAGGGGAATCTAAAGGTAAAGAAAGTACATCCTATTCAGAGACTCTTTAGTGAGGGAGACAGACAGGAAAACTAACAGCAGCAATGTAAATGCTATGATAGAGCCGCTTTATAACCTAATGAGAAGTCTGTATCTCTGAATGGTAAGAAATGGAAAGGCTTCCTAGGTAATTTACTCAATATAGTTTTGACCAATGAGGAAGAGTATGACATGATGGAGGCCGCCCGTTGGATCAGGAATATGTGTGTATGGGTGGGGTTGGTGAAGGAGGACGGTGGATGTAAAATCCCAGGTAGTGAGGATACGATTCATTGACGTAAGGCAGTCTGAAAGTATGGTGAGTTGAGGGAATTTCAAATAGTGGGATCTTTTACATGTACAGGGTTCTATTGGGATTCATGAAGTGAGTCTGGAAAGATATAATTGAAGGCAAAGCCTTGAAAGATCTGAAATACTATTTGAAGTGTTTGAAGTTTATATTGTAGGAGACATAAAGACATTGAATGATAATATACAGATATATGAGATATTACGTATCTGTGTATTAAAAAGATAACTTTTACAGTAGTGTAGAAGGAATTTTGTGTTAGCACGAGGTCAGGAAATCGAGACCATCCTGGCTAACACGGTGAAACCCCGTCTCTGTTAAGAAATACAAAAAACTAGCTGGGCGAGGTGGTGGGCGCCTGTAGTCCCAGCTACTCGGGAGGCTGAGGCCGGAGAATGGCATGAACCCGGGAGACGGAGCTTGCAGTGAGCTGAGATCCGGCCACTGCACTCCAGCCTAGGTGACAGAGCGAGACTCCGTCTCAAAAAAAAAAAAAAGAAATACTCTAAAATAAGGTTCTTGAAATCAAGGTTATGAAAGTATTACATTGGAAGAGATAATGAAAGGCTGCTGCTACTATGTTAGAAATGAAGAGAAGGGGATAGAGTAAACAATTCATCAGTTGCCTAACTGGCATTAGGAATAGAGTGGCATTAGGAATACAGATGTGGGAGCTATATAGGGGGGCACATTAGTTCACTTTTAGATCCATGGCATTTGAAGTCCTTGGCAATTTCATTTAATAAAGTTTCAAGAGAGAGGTACAGATTTGAGATTGATAATGTTAGCAGTCTCGCCAGTGCACCACAATGTAGCAATTTCTTATTGTGAGTTATTACCTGGAGTTCTTTTTCTCACCACCTGGAGAAGTAAGAAACGTGGACACAAAGGGTGAGGTTGGAGTGAAAGTTTAATAAGCGAAAGATAAAAAGCTCTCCGCTGTGAAGAGGGGACCTGGAAGAGGGTTGTCCTTTTTTAAGTTGAATGCAAAGGCTTTTATAGGAAACTGATGAGGGCTGGGCATCTCATTTGCATAAGGTGTGAATTTCTTGTAGCTCCACCCTGTCCTCCTCATGTGCCCATGGGCCCTTAGCTTGACTCACTCCCTATTGGTTTGTTCCCCTTATAGTGGATGTTTTAGGAGATGGAATTTTCCATTGTGGGAATATCTGGGCAAGTCACCCGTGTAGCCTTTCTTATCTCTTCGACTGTGGGAGTGTCTTAGTCAAGCCGGTCAGTGTCTGTGCCTGCAGACTGTTCTTTTGTTTGAAAAGATTCAACTGAGGACCCACTCTAACTGCCCACGTGACCGTGACCGGGTTTTTTCCCTTCTCCTCTCTCAATAATAGCTGCCATAATGCTAAGCGGATACTTAAAGCCATGAAAGTAGATGGGATCACCCATAGAATTCATACAGAGTAAAGAAAGAAGATGGCTGAAGGAAATGGAATTCTGAATAAAATCAGTGAAGAAGGTTGAGAAGTGGTCAGGGAGTTACGAGGGGAACTAGGAGTGTATGGTATGTCAGAAACCAGGAAAAATATTTTAAAGATGGAATGATTAACGGTGCTAAATACTATGTTCATATAAGGTCAAGTCAGAAAAGTATCCTTATATTTGCTTGTTAAAAGGTCATTTTTAGTTGGTCAAAAACAATTTAAGTCAGTAGTGACTGCGAAGGACTGAATGTTGTGAGTTAAGAAGTGAATTCAAGGTGAAAACAAACAGCTTACGTGTTAGAACAGCTCGTATAAGTAGTGGGTAGGGGAACCACACCGTTAACTTGGAGTCAATGCAGGTTCAAAAGAGGAGTTGGTTCTTGGGTGGGCTGGGATGGAGAGACTGCTTGGCTTTTATAGGAGAACATCAGAAGGAGCTACTAAAGTAAGATCCGAGGGTGGGATAGAAGAGGGCTAAATGGTTAATCAAAGTCTGGGAATGAATTGGTTTCCTGGAACATGAGTAAAGAGGGTTGCATTACCTCAGGCCCAGGCAGGACACACACTTCTATCTAGATCAGGAGGGCTAGAGGTCAGTGGTGTGGATGCAGGTCATTTGGAGTGAGAAACTTAGGAGATTAATGCAACATGGTTTCAATTTTCTCTATGCAGTAGGAGTCAGGAGAACGAATGCTGTTCAAGTATATGTCGCTCAAAGCTGAGCATACCTGTTGCTGTGGGGCCAGGTCTGATACGGACGAGCATTTGGGGAGCAGGATCAGTAGGTGTTTAAGTGATAACAGCATTAGTTTAAGGCAGTGATTTCATTGTAATTCTTAAACTCCCACATTCGGCATTATTGGGAACTTCCTGGAATTAAAATTCTTGGGCCCACTGACCTCCTGATTTTGAAATTCTTAATTTGGAAAAAATAAGCCATCCTAGTGATTGTGATGGATGCTAAAGTTTGAGAACTGCTGGTTGGGGGATCACACTTTGAAACTCACTGTTTTTCTTAATATGTTAACAGCCAATTTTTCTTACTCCCTTCGATATGCCTGACATGTTTTCTTCTATTAAAGAAGCTCTGTTTTATTTTGTCCTGAAATAAATTATTTAATAGTAATTTCATAATTAGCTTGCTGTGTTAATTGGATTATACTACTTATGAGTTGGGTTTCCTTTAAATATGGCACAGAACTGAAACTAATGGTAGTGGACCTTATTCCTTACACTGCTCTCCCTGTATCCATCCTGATCTTGACTTTATTTTTTTAAGAAACTTCTCTCTAGATATGCTAGCATTCCAGAAACGTACCTTTTTCACTTAAGGTAGCATTGTAACATTGTTTTGTTACTGCTTCCATCTTTACCTTAAAAAAGCATCCACAGTCTTTTCACTCCCTTCATATTTTTAAATCTTTTAGTTGACATGTAATAATTATATATATTTATGGAGTACAGAGTGCTATGTCCATGTATGTATCCAATGTGTAATGATCAAATCAGGGTAATTAGCGAATCCATCACCCCAGATGTTTATCATTTCTTTGTATTGGGAGCATCCAGAATCCTCTCTTCTAGGTCTTTGAACATATACATTAACTTACTGTTAACTGTATTTACCTTACAGTGCTATAGAACACTAGAACTTACTCCTCCTTTCTGGCTGTCATTTTGTATGTATTAACCAATCTTGCTCTGTCCTCTCCTTCCCCCTACATTTCACAACCTTTCATAACCATAATTCTACTCTCTATTTGTATGAACTAATTCTTTTCACATGATTGAGAACATACAGTATTTATCTTTCTGTGCTTTAGTTTTTAAAATTTAAGATAATGTTCTCTGGGCTCATCCATATTGCTTCTAATGACAGGATTTCATCTTTTTAATAGCTAAATAATATTCCATTATATATATATGCCACATTTTCCTTATCCATTTATCCGTCGGTAGACATTTAAATTGATATCATATCTTGGCTATTGTGAATAGCGTTGCAGTAAACATGGGGCTGCAGGTATCTTTTTACTATACTGATTTCCTTTCCTTTGGATAAATACTCAGCAGTGGGATTGATTGCTGGATCATTTGGTAGTTCTTGTTTTTAGTTTTTTGAGGGCCCTCCATACTGTTATCCTTAATGGGGGTAATAATTTATATTTCCACCAACAGTGTATAAGAGTTCTGTTTTCTCCACATCTTCATCAATATTTATTTTTTGTCATTTGATACTTGTCATTCTGGGATTAGATGTTATCTCACAGTGGTTTTGATTTGCTTTTCCCTGATGATTAGTGATACTGCACATTTTTTCAGATACGTGTTGGCCATTTGTGTATTCTTTTTAGAAATGTCTATTCAGATCTTTTGCTCATTTTAATAGTAGATTATTTGTTTATTTGCTCTTGAGGTGTTTGAGTTCTTGTGTATTCTGGATATTCGTTCCTTGTTGGATGAGTAGTTTGCAAGTATTTTCTCCCATTCTATGGGCTGTCTCTTCACTCTGTTTATTGTTTCCTTTGCTGTTCAGAAGTTTTTTAGTTTTATATAGTCCCATTTGTCTATTTTTGTTTTTGTTGTCTGTGCTTTTGAAGTCTTATCAGTAAAATCTTTGCTCAGACCAATGTCCTGAAACATTTTTTCAATGTTTTCTTCTAGTAGTTTTATAGTTTTGGGTCTTACACTTAAGTCATTATATTTTGACTTAATTTTTGCATATGGTGAGAGACAGGGTCCAGTTTCAGTTTCTGCAAATGGACAGACATTCAGTTTTCCCAGCAGTGTTTATTGAAGAGGGTGTCCTTTCCCCAGTGTTTGTCTTTGGCACTTTTGTTTTTAAAACAAAAAAGTATGAGGCTTGGCATATAGCAGGTGGTGAACAAATGGTGGTTGTTTTTATTTTTGGCATCATTAGGTCCTTTATTTGGTTATTTCAGAAAAAGTATTTGAAGATTTAAAAGTTGCCAAAAATGAACGGGTCATTCCTCGGAGTTTTTCAGCTTAATCGTTCGAGGTTTTAATTAAATTAGTTTTTTTTTAAAATAACTTTTTATTAAAAATAGTTTATCAATTTTTAAAGGTTTGGATAAATTGAGGGTTTATTATGTCTACATTTATGTATTTAAAAAGTTATCCTCACTTAGAAAGGCTTTCTCCTATGAAACATGTCATGTAGAATAGGTTTTTGGACAAAGTTTTATCTTTGTTTATTAATTTCTGTACCAAAGTATCTGTTGGGTAGTTACTGTGCAACAGGCAGTGTACAAAACTCTGGAGAAGTATTATGAACAAGATGTGAATACTTCCTGTCAATGTTAGTTCTGGTAGAAGACAGACATGTCAAGCAAGTAAAGATACAGTTAAATGTATAAATACTGTCATGAAGTGCCGTTAAAGGAAAATAATAGATTGTTGTGAGAGAATAATTGGGAAAAGCTTTACTTTTGACTTGGGGAATCCACATTTCAATGGAGATCTGACTTTTAAGTAAGAATCTTCCAGACAGAAAAGTTCTGTGTAGGGGAGGAATATATGTTAGTTACAATGCAGAATGAGCCAAGGGGAAAGTGGTTATAAGAAGATTGGAGTGATAGGCAGAGGCTACAACATTGTAGCGCCTTCTTAGGAATGTTAAGAAGTTTACTTTTTAAGTGCTAAGAGTAGATGGTCAAAAGTTTAAATCAAGGAGGTGACATGATCTCTTTTACATTTTAAAGTAATTACTCTTCCAGTAATGCAGAGGAAGAACGGGAGAAAACGAGTGAAAATGGGGAAAGCCTTCAGGAGGCAGCTATAGTAGTCTTAAGAGATATTGAGGGCTTGACTAGGCAGCTAATAGTGTAGATGGAAAGAAGAGAAGGAAAGTTAGTCGTTGGACTTGGAGATGAAGGAGCTGAGGAAGGAAGGTAATGGCAGATACTTAGTAGATTCTTGACTTGAGTAGTTGTTTTCCACTTAGTAAAATGGGAAAAAGTGGAGGAAGAATAGGTTTTGAAAAGAAGTCAGAAGTTCAGTTTGGATCTGTAAATTTTCCTATTCATTTAACAGTGTAGCTCTCAAGGCAGACAATTGCATATTATAATAGCAGTAACAACTAATGCTTATTAAGCTTTTTCTCTGTGAATAGCACTTGATACGGTGTGGATATTTGTCCTCTCCAAATCTCATGTCAAAATGTGATCCCCAGTGTTACAGGTGGGACGTGGTGGGAGGTGTTTGGGTCATGGTGGTGGATTTCTCGTGAATGGCATAATGCCCTCCTCGTGGTAATAAGTGAGTTCTCATTGTTGGTTCATGTGAGAGCTGATTGTTTAAAGGAGTCTGCCACCTCCTCCTCACTCTCTTGCTCCCTCTCACCATGTGATACATTGGCTTCCCCTTTGTCTTCTACCATGATTGTGAGCTTCCTGAGGCCTCATCAGAGGCCAAGCAGATGCTCACACCATGCTCCTACAGCTTGCAGAACTGCTGGCCAAATAAACTTATTTTCTTTATGAATTACCAAATTTTAGATATTCCTTTGTAGCAATGCAAAATGGACTAACACAGCACTGTTGTGAGTTCTTGTAAATGTATTATCAAGCCTTACAACAAACATGTGATGTAGGTGCTACTCTTAATCCTCATTTTAAAGATTAGGAAAATGAGGCAAGATGAATTATTTTACTTAAGCTAGTCAGTCAGTAGTGTTGTCATCAGGATTCAAACTCAGGCTTTTTGGTTCTTGAGCCCATGCACTTAAAACCACTTAGCTGTAGTGCTTATGAATTTTGAGTGTGAGGAAAGGTCAGGATTGGGAGTATGAACATTTTTTGATTCATTAGCCTAAAGATAATATTTAACATAAGCTCTTTATTATATAGTAATGTGCTTTTTAAAAAAAATTTTTTTTTGCAACAGAGTCTCACTCTGTTGCCCAGGCTGGAGTGCAGTGGTGAGATCTTGGCTCTCTGCAGCCTCAGCCTCCTGGGTTCAAGTGATTCTCCTGCCTTAGCCTCCTGAGTAGCAGGGATTATAGGCACATGTCACCACGTCCGGCTAATTTTGGTAGTTTCAGTAGAGATGGGATTTCACCATGTTTACCAGGTTGGTCTCGAACTCCTGACCTCACTCAGGTGGTCTGCCTGCTTCCGCCTGCCAAAGTGCTGGGATTGCAGGCGTGAACCACCACGCCCGGTCGGTATATTAGTGTGCTTTTAAACAATGTTTATCACTACTAAAATAATGTGAACTATATTTTTACCATGCGAGTAGCATTAGAGCATTATTATACTTCCACTGAGATATCCAAGTAAGCCATTAATAGTTGTGTATACATCATCTACATTCCGAGTTCATTGTTGTTTTTTAAACTTTTAAAGTTGAAACCATTTGAGTTATTTGCCATGTGTTGTCCCAAAGATTAATTTAATAATACAATTGTAATCCACACAGCCATAATTTTTTCCTCATAGGTCTGTTATCTGTGCCTTCATTTCTTGTAGTCTTTCCTCATTTCTGCCATTATATTGAAATTATTTTGTAATTTTCAGTTTTTCCCTTTCTACATCCACAATCCTTTCCTTTGATTCTTTATGCTCTGTGCACTATTGTTTACCATTGTCCAGTCCCTCCTTTCTTATTCTCTTCCTTGCAATTTAACGGCTGCCATCTCTTTTTTTCCTTCTTCACCAATCAGAATGTTAATTGTGAGGATCTACTATAAGCATTAATCTACACTATAAAGTTGTTCGTTATCATTAAAATCAGTATATCTCCCTGTTAACTATTCTGTATAACTAACTTTGGCATGTACTAACGATACTATATTATGAGATATTTTATATATCTTTTCTCCCCAACTTGTATACTATTTGTATACCCTTTCTCCTTGACTTGTATACCCTTTCTCCCTGACTTGTATATTACTGTAATTACACGTTTAATAGGCCACTTAAAGTTGTCCCACAGTTCTCTGTGCAATTTTTAATTTGCCTTCTTTTTTTAGATTCCTTTTTTTTGGAATGGTTTCAGTTTAATCTTTTCATCTGTTGTTAATTCCTTCCACTGTATTTTTTATTTCAGATGTTGTAGTTTTCATCTTTAGAAGTTTAGCTCTTTTTTATATCTCTATACTTAATATCTTGAGCATGTGGATTACAGCTTAATGTGCTTCTCTGGTAATTTTTAACATCAGTGTCAGTTCTGGGTTGGTTACGATTGATTGTTCTTTTTCCTTATGATGAAATGTATTTTCCTTTTTTGCATGCCTCAAAATGTTTAATTGGATGATAGGCATTGTGCATTTTGTTGGATGCTGGATAATTTTGTCTTCCTTTGACTATCATTGAGGTTTGTTCTGGCTGTGATGCAAGCAAGTATTTTGATCCTTTAAGTTCTTGATTATAAGATTTGTTAGGCAGGATTGGAGCAACATTCATTGTAGGGATAATTATTCCCTACTATTGCAAGAGCATCTGAATACTCTACTAATGTCTTATGAATGAGATTTTTCAGCCTGGCTGGTGGGAACAGGCACTGTTACTGGCTGTGTGAGTGCTGGATACTACTGTTATGAAGCAGGTTTGCTGTGCACTAGTTATCAACTTGAGTTTGGGGAGATGGAATATCTTTTTATGCAACAAGTTACATGAAACCAATTTATTACTTACGGACAGGCAGCAACGGACCACAGAACCCTAGTATGCATTGCTGGTTGCCCACGGCTCAGGGAGACTTCATGGAACAGATGGAGTTTTGACTGTGTGTGCATCATCTGCACTGCAATTGAGGGACCCTGGAAAGTTGTCTACCCTAGGTTTTATACTTTGGGGCAATATGATACTCTGGGCTAAAGCTCTGAAGGACATCCTGTTTCTAAGACGGACTGGAACAGAACTTGGGCTACTCCCACCAGTCCCTCCCTAGTTCAGAATCTTGCATTCCCATCAGATTATTCTTCTCAAACTGCAAGTGAGAAAAATACGGAAAGCTGGGCTCTGAAGGCCATTTGGAGAACTGTCCTGTAGTTCTCATTTTACTTTCAGATAGATACTTTTCCCAGCCTCTGGTAATTTCTTTACATATAGGATTTGATCAGCTCTCCGCTGAATACTCACGGGGAATCTCGAGATTTCCAGGCTTCTCTTTGTGTAAATCTTTCCTCTCTAGTACTCTGCCCTGTAATTCTAGGTTCCTTGGTTACCTGGACTTTCTGCTGTGTTTCCATAGCTCAGGAGTCAGCTGATCTCTGCCTGTACTCTCCCTCTCTGTGCTGTAGGCTTGAATCTCTCTCAAGGGAGTAGGGTGGAACAGTCATAGGGCTCACTTTGCTCCCTGTCTCTTAAGCATCAGTGTCTTTTATATCCTGATGACTGGAGTCCTGAAAAGTGTTACATATATTTTGTTTCCTTTTGTTTGTTTGTTTGTTTGTTTCAGGCAGGTAGGCAAATCAGTCCCTTTTTTTGTATCTTGGCCAGAAGTGGAAGGAGTATATTTACTGTTGCTGTTTCAAAAGCATCCAGAGATTGATAAGGGAAATGGGAGGAAGTCATTTCTAAGCCTAATGTAATACAATGTAATACTTATTTTAGCTTTCTACTTCTGTAAGATTTTCTCAAAAATTCAAGAAGTAAAATTCTTTTCTAGTATGTGTATGGAAAAAAAATAGACATAAGATAATTTTTTTAGTCTTACAAGTTGTACTTCTGCTATCTTTACTGTGAGAATTAAAATGACAATCTTGATAAGGTCCAGGTATGCCATAGGAACTTAGTGATTTGACCAATTGAATAGTAACGGTCCCAAAGGTGTATCTTTAACATATTTCTTCAGGACTTTAGAATTAAGGTTATGGGTAAAATAGGTCCAAGGTTATAGCCAGTATTCTTACATGTAGTTAGAAAGTTGTCTAGTCTCTCATCTAAAGTAATACAACATTTATTTTCTCAGAATGAGTTTACAAGAGGCATTAAAAAATCTAAGTGTTCTTTCCTAGTTTATAGTCACACATTCTCATTGGAAACATATATCCATCTATAATAATCAAATCGAGTTTTTGAAATGTTTGTATTTTTAAAAGTTTACTTCATTTGGATAATTGCTCAGAGAAAGAAAAATATGCCATGGTTTTAGGGGTGTTTTAGTAAAAAATTATTTGGAACTTCATTTAACATGCCATGTAAGAGTAGTACAGTATATGGGTTTGAACTGCACACATCCATTTTTACACAGAATTTTTCTCAACCAAATGCAGCTAAAGACCCTGTGTTCCTGGATGCAACGCCTGTGGATACAGAGGGCCGACTTTTCTTTTTTTTTTTTTTTTTAATTTATTTATTATTATTATACTTTAAGTTGTAGGGTACATGTGCATAACGTGCAGGTTTGTTACATATGTATACTTGTGCCATGTTGGTGTGCTGCACCCATCAACTCGTCATTTACATCAGGTATAACTCCCAATGCAATCCCTCCCCCCTCCCCCGTCAACATGATAGGCCCCGGTGTGTGATGTTCCCCTTCCTGAGTCCAAGTGATCTCATTGTTCAGTTCCCACCTATGAGTGAGAACATGCGGTGTTTGGTTTTCTGTTCTTGTGATAGTTTGCTAAGAATGATGGTTTCCAGCTGCTTCCATGTCCCTACAAAGGACACAAACTCATCCTTTTTGATGGCTGCATAGTATTCCATGGTGTATATGTGCCACATTTTCTTAATCCAATCTGTCACTGATGGACATTTGGGTTGATTCCAAGTCTTTGCTATTGTGAATAGTGCCGCAATAAACATACGTGTGCATGTGTCTTTATAGCAGCATAATTTATAATCCTTTGGGTATATACCCAGTAATGGGATGGCTGGGTCATATGGTACATCTAGTTCTAGATCCTTGAGGAATCGCCATACTGTTTTCCATAATGGTTGAACTAGTTTACAATCCCACCAACAGTGTAAAAGTGTTCCTATTTCTCCACATCCTCTCCAGCACCTGTTGTTTCCTGACTTTTTAATGATCGCCATTCTAACTGGTGTGAGATGGTATCTCAATGTGGTTTTGATTTGCATTTCTCTGATGGCCAGTGATGATGAGCATTTTTTCATGTGTCTGTTGGCTGTATGAATGTCTTCTTTTGAGAAATGTCTGTTCATATCTTTTGCCCACTTTTTGATGGGGTTGTTTGTTTTTTTCTTGTAAATTTGTTTGAGTTCTTTGTAGGTTCTGGATATTAGCCCTTTGTCAGATGAGTAGATTGCAAAAATTTTCTCCCATTCTGTAGGTTGCCTGTTCACTCTGATGGTAGTTTCTTTTGCTGTGCAGAAGCTCTTTAGTTTAATGAGATCCTATTTGTCAATTTTGGCTTTTGCTGCCGTTGCTTTTGGTGTTTTAGACATGAAGTCTTTGCCCATGCCTATGTCCTGAATGGTACTATCTAGGTTTTCCTCTAGGGTTTTTATGGTATTAGGTCTAACATTTAAGTCTCTAATCCATCTTGAATTAATTTTCGTATAAGGAGTAAGGAAAGGATCCAGTTTCAGCTTTCTACTTATGGCTAGCCAATTTTCCCAGCACCATTTATTAAATAGGGAATCCTTTCCCCATTTCTTGTTTCTCTCAGGTTTGTCAAAGATCAGATGGCTGTAGATGTGTGGCATTATTTCTGAGGACTCTGTTCTGTTCCATTGGTCTATATCTCTGTTTTGGTACCAGTACCATGCTGTTTTGGTTACTGTAGACTTGTAGTATAGTTTGAAGTCAGGTAGCGTGATGCCTCCAGCTTTGTTCTTTTGACTTAGGATTGTCTTGGAGATGTGGGCTCTTTTTTGGTTCCATATGAACTTTAAAGCAGTTTTTTCCAATTCTGTGAAGAAACTCATTGGTAGCTTGATGGGGATGGCATTGAATCTATAAATTACCTTGGGCAGTATGGCCATTTTCACGATATTGATTCTTCCTATCCATGAGCATGGTATGTTCTTCCATTTGTTTGTGTCCTCTTTTATTTCACTGAGCAGTGGTTTGTAGTTCTCCTTGAAGAGGTCCTTTACATCCCTTGTAAATTGGATTCCTAGGTATTTGATTCTCTTTGAAGCAATTGTGAATGGAAGTTCATTCCTGATTTGGCTCTCTGTTTGTCTGTTACTGGTGTATAAGAATGCTTGTGATTTTTGCACATTAATTTTGTATCCTGAGACTTTGCTGAAGTTGCTTATCAGCTTAAGGAGATTTTCGGCTGAGACAATGGGGTTTTCTAAATATACAATCATGTCATCTGCAAACAGGGACAATTTGACTACTTCTTTTCCTAACTGAATACCCTTGATTTCTTTCTCTTGCCTAATTGCCCTAGCCAGAACTTCCAACACTATGTTGAATAGGAGTGGTGAGAGAGGGCATCCCTGTCTTGTGCCAGTTTTCAAAGGGAATTTTTCCAGTTTTTGCCCATTCAGTATGATATTGGCTATGGGTTTGTCATAAATAGCTCTTATTATTTTGAGGTACGTTCCATCGATACCAAATTTATTGAGCGTTTTTAGCATGAAGGGCTGTTGAATTTTGTCAAAAGCCTTTTCTGCATCTATTGAGATAATCATGTGGTTCTTGTCTTTGGTTCTGTTTATATGCTGGATTATGTTTATTGATTTGCGAATGTTGAACCAGCCTTGCATCCCAGGGATGAAGGCCACTTGATCATGGTGGATAAGCTTTTTGATGTGTTGCTGAATCCGGTTTGCCAGAATTTTATTGAGGATTTTTGCATCGATGTTCATCAGGGATATTGGTCTAAAGTTCTCTTTTTTTGTTGTGTCTCTGCCAGGCTTTGGTATCAGGATGATGTTGGCCTCATAAAATGAGTTAGGGAGGATTCCCTCTTTTTCTGTTGATTGGAATAGTTTCAGAAGGAATGGTACCAACTCCTCCTTGTACCTCTGGTAGAATTCAGCTGTGAATCCATCTGGTCCTGGACTTTTTTTGGTTGGTAGGCTATTAATTATTGCCTCAATTTCAGAGCCTGCTATTGGTCTATTCAGGGATTCAACTTCTTCCTGGTTTAGTCTTGGAAGAGTGTAAGTGTCCAGGAAATTATCCATTTCTTCTAGATTTTCCAGTTTATTTGCGTAGAGGTGTTTATAGTATTCTCTGATGGTAGTTTGTATTTCTATGGGGTCGGTGGTGATATCCCCTTTATCATTTTTAATTGCGTCGATTTGATTCCTCTCTCTTTTCTTCTTTATTAGTCTTGCTAGTGGTCTGTCAATTTTGTTGATCTTTTCAAAAAACCAACTCCTGGATTCATTGATTTTTTGGAGAGTTTTTTGTGTCTCTATCTCCTTCAGTTCTGCTCTGATCTTAGTTATTTCTTGCCTTCTGCTAGCTTTCGAATGTGTTTGCTCTTGCTTCTCTAGTTCTTTTAATTGCGATGTTAGAGTGTCAATTTTAGATCTTTCCTGCTTTCTCTTGTGGGCATTTAGTGCTATAAATTTCCCTCTACACACTGCTTTAAATGTGTCCCAGAG
This sequence comes from Macaca nemestrina, assembly GCF_043159975.1. Lineage (NCBI taxonomy): Eukaryota > Metazoa > Chordata > Mammalia > Primates > Cercopithecidae > Macaca > Macaca nemestrina. Next base: position 139,045,569 of record NC_092132.1, on the reverse strand, counting down.
ATTCTGGTATGTTGTATCTTCGTTCTCATTGGTTTCCAAGAACATCTTTATTTCTGCCTTCATTTCGTTCTGTACCCAGTAGTCATTCAGGAGCAGGTTGTTCAGTTTCCATGTAGTTGAGCGGTTTTGATTGAGTTTCTTAGTCCTGAGTTCTAGTTTGATTGCACTGTGGTCTGAGAGACAGTTTGTTATAATTTCTGTTCTTGTACATTTGCTGAGGAGTGCTTTACTTCCAATTACGTGGTCGATTTTGGAGTAAGTACGATGTGGTGCTGAGAAGAATGTATATTCTGTTGATTTGGGGTGGAGAGTTCTATAGATGTCTATTAGGTCTGCTTGCTGCAGAGATGAGTTCAATTCCTGGATATCCTTGTTAACTTTCTGTCTCGTTGATCTGTCTAATGTTGACAGTGGAGTGTTGAAGTCTCCCATTATTATTGTATGGGAGTCTAAGTCTCTTTGTAAGTCTCTAAGGACTTGCTTGATGAATCTGGGTGCTCCTGTATTGGGTGCATATATATTTAGGATAGTTGGCTCTTCCTGTTGAATTGATCCCTTTACCATTATGTAATGGCCTTCTTTGTCTCTTTTGATCTTTGATGGTTTAAAGTCTGTTTTATCAGAGACTAGTATTGCAACCCCCGCTTTTTTTTGTTCTCCATTTGCTTGGTAAATCTTCCTCCATCCCTTTATTTTGAGCCTATGTATGTCTCTGCGTGTGAGATGGGTCTCCTGAATACAGCAGACTGATGGGTCTTGACTCTTTATCCAGTTTGCCAGTCTGTGTCTTTTAATTGGAGCATTTAGCCCATTTACATTTAAGGTTGAGATTGTTATGTGTGAACTTGATCCTACCATTATGATATTAACTGGTTATTTTGCTCGTTAGTTGATGCAGTTTCTTCCTAGCCTCGATGGTCTTTACATTTTGGCGTGTTTTTGCAATGGTTGGTACTGGTTGTTCCTTTCCATGTTTAGTGCTTCCTTCAGGGTCTCTTGTAAGGCAGGCCTAGTGGTGACAAAATCTCTAAGCATTTGCTTATCTGTAAAGGATTTTATTTCTCCTTCACTTATGAAACGTAGTTTGGCTGGATATGAAATTCTGGGTTTAAAATTCTTTTCTTTAAGAATGTTGAATATTGGCCCCCACTCTCTTCTGGCTTGGAGAGTTTCTGCCAAGAGATCTGCTGTTAGTCTGATGGGCTTCCCTTTGTGGGTAACCCGACCTTTCTCTCTGGCTGCCCTTAAGATTTTTTCCTTCATTTCAACTTTGGTGAATCTGGCAATGATGTGTCTTGGAGTTGCTCTTCTCGAGGAGTATCTTTGTGATGTTCTCTGTATTTCCTGGATTTGAATGTTGGCCTGCCCTACTAGGTTGGGGAAGTTCTCCTGGATGATATCCTGAAGAGTGTTTTCCAACTTGGTTCCATTTTCCCCCTCACTTTCAGGCACCCCAATCAGACGTAGATTTGGTCTTTTTACATAATCCCATACTTCTTGCAGGCTTTGTTCATTTCTTTTTCTTCTTTTTCCTTTTGGTTTCTCTTCTCGCTTCATTTCATTCATTTGATCCTCAATCGCAGATACTCTTTCTTCCAGTTGATCGAGTCGGTTACTGAAGCTTGTGCATTTGTCACGTATTTCTCGTGTCATGGTTTTCATCTCTTTCATTTCGTTTATGACCTTCTCTGCATTAATTACTCTAGCCATCAATTCTTCCACTTTTTTTTCAAGATTTTTAGTTTCTTTGCGCTGGGTACGTAATTCCTCCTTTAGCTCTGAGAAATTTGATGGACTGAAGCCTTCTTCTCTCATCTCGTCAAAGTCATTCTCCGTCCAGCTTTGATCCGTTGGTGGCGATGAGCTGCGCTCCTTTGCCGGGGGAGATGCGCTCTTATTTTTTGAATTTCCAGCTTTTCTGCCCTGCTTTTTCCCCATCTTTGTGGTTTTATCTGCCTCTGGTCTTTGATGATGGTGATGTACTGATGGGGTTTTGGTGTAGGTGTCCTTCCTGTTTGATAGTTTTCCTTCTAACAGTCAGGACCCTCAGCTGTAGGTCTGTTGGAGATTGCTTGAGGTCCACTCCAGACCCTGTTTGCCTAGGTATCAGCAGCAGAGGCTGCAGAAGATAGAATATTTCTGAACAGCGAGTGTACCTGTCTGATTCTTGCTTTGGAAGCTTCCTCTCAGGGGTGTACTCCACCCTGTGAGGTGTGGGGTGTCAGACTGCCCCTAGTGGGGGATGTCTCCCAGTTAGGCTACTCAGGGGTCAGGGACCCACTTGAGCAGGGAGTCTGTCCCTTCTCGGATCTCAACCTCCGTTTTGGGAGATCCACTGCTCTCTTCAAAGCTGTCAGACAGAGTCGTTTGCGTCTGCAGAGGTTTCGGCTGCGTTTGTTATTGCCTTGTCCCCAGAGGTGGAGTCTACAGAGACAGGCAGGTTTCCTTGAGCTGCTGTGAGCTCCACCCAGTTCGAGCTTCCCAGTGGCTTTGTTTACCTACTTAAGCCTCAGCAATGGCGGGCGCCCCTCCCCCAGCCTCGCTGCTGGCTTGCTGGTAGATCCCAGACTGCTGTGCTAGCAATGAGGGAGGCTCCGTGGGTGTGGGACCCTCCCGGCCAGGTGTGGGATATGATCTCCTGGTGTGCCTGTTTGCTTAAAGCGCAGTATTGGGGTGGGAGTTACCCGATTTTCCAGGTGTTGTGTGTCTCAGTTCCCCTGGCTAGGAAAAGGGATTCCCTTCCCCCTTGCGCTTCCCAGGTGAGGCAATGCCTCGCCCTGCTTCAGCTCTCGCTGGTCGGGCTGCAGCAGCTGACCAGCACCAATCGTCCGGCACTCCCCAGTGAGATGAACCCAGTACCTCAGTTGAAAATGCAGAAATCACCGGTCTTCTGTGTTGCTCGCGCTGGGAGTTGGAGACTGGAGCTGTTCCTATTCGGCCATCTTGCTCCGCCCCCCTCCCGACTTTTCTTATATGCAAGTTCTGCAAGACCAAATGCAGGGCTGGAGTATATGCAGATTTTGGCATGTGGGGTATCCTAGAACCAATACTCTGTGTATACTGAGGAATGACTATAATTTTAAGATACTGTGGGACACACTGTAAGTTGTAACGTTAATTTTAACATTGTTATGTGGATGTCTTCATACGTTAATTACAGTTATATTTTTCTTTAGTTGATTTTATTTAATTGATTTATAAAGAGGTGTTGAGAGTGGGAGATGTGGTGTGAGTATTCGGAGAGTTTATTTCTTAACTGATTGGATATAATGTTTTGGTTGGGGTTGAATATAGTTGTGTTACTGATAACTCTTTTTCTCCCTTCCCTAAATGTTAAATGAAATAAAAATCTTCTAATTTTACTTAATTATTACTTCAAATAATAGAAGATCTTTCTTGATTTAACATAGTTGACTGGAGGTTGTGATTGATACTGTGTGGTAGGTAACAAGGTTAATAGTGCAATTTAAAGCTCGGTTAGGTGGCACCAATTGAAAGTTAGTACATAGGTGTGGAAGGCTAAAGAAAAACTGGGTCAGTTCAGCAGAATTCGACTTGTCTGAGAATGTCAGCAGGGGTAGTACAGTAGGAAGAGGGCAGAGATACAGTGATAAATAGAATATGGAGATGAGGTAGCACCTTGTCCAAGGTCAGAATCATGACAGTAGAAAGAGAGGCTAATTTGATAATAGAGATTTGCTGCAGATTTTAATGGAGGTGATTTAAGTTTCTCTCAGTCCAACCCAGGATCTGTCTACACTGATTTTGAAGCCTGTGGCCCTTAGATCTTAAGAGATCTAAATTAATATCATTTGGTTCAGCAGAGTATAATCTGGGAAGCTTTTCCTCAAGGGAAACTTCATATTCTTCTTGAGCCAATTGGACACTGCATTCCTAAATACTAGTTGCTAGTATGTGTATGTTTTTCAGTTATGCTTTGCTAATTTATTGAGAACATTCACACATTTTTTCTTTTTCTTTAAATTATTCTGTTTGGCACAATGAACTTTAAGTTAAATAAAATTCTTTGCAAATCATTTTTTAAAAGAATCAAGCCTATAAAATACATCTAAAATACTGCTTGTATAAGCTTTGAGCATTGGATATGTATAGTAAGCTAAATACACATTGATATTAGATTGACAGTAGTTAGAAAAACAAAACCTTCATGAATTTGTTCTTTGAAAATGACCAGATATCTGACATTAGAATTAAGACATACACTTGAAAGCATACGGCTAAGTCTTAATTTCTTGACCTCTAATGATTTCGTACTTTATCATTCGTCAGAAATGAGTATGGCCCACATTTTTAAGGCATTTGGAATTCTCAATTGGTAATGGGGAAAAAGCATTAGTTAATATTGTCCCTTAATTTTAGATAATAGTATATAGTAAATGTTTATTGATCAGCATTTATATGTGTATATTTATACACATGCACACATAACACTTATTCTGTGTCCTAAGATTGATATTTTCAAATTGTTTTTCACGTTAGTGTGTTGTTTCTAGATTCAACGTAAATAATTGCTTTGAGCATCAAGTTACTTCAAGAGTTTCTGGTTGAGTAAGTCTGGTTGGAGGCAAGAGTTTGGAGAGCATAATATCAATTGGGATTTTATGTGATCTTTGTCGTTATCTAGAACCTTATCTCTTCCATGTCCTCGCACTCCATCCAAATGTTTATTAATTAATACATCGAAAGTTTTTCTTCTGGCTTTTTTCTTTTTCAATACATATTTTTGCATGATACTTTACCATTAAAAATAAAATACCTTTTTGTTTGCAGTAGATTTATATTCATAGCAAAGTTGAGATGAAGGTACAGAGATTTTTTTGTATATCTCTTGCCTCCACGCATGCATCATCTCCATCATTATCAATATTCCTACCAATGTGGTACATTTGTTAAAATTCATGAACCTACATTGATACATCATAATTACCCGAAGTCTGTAGTGTATTTGGGTTCATTCTTGGTGTTGTGTATTCCATGGGTTTGGATAAATGTATAATGAAGTGTATCCATCAGTATAATGAATAATGCCCTAAAACTTCTCTGTCTCTCACCTGTTAATACCTCCTCCTTCTCCAGTCTCCAACCTCTGGCAACCACTGATCTTTTTACTGTCTTCATAGTTTTGCCTTTTTCAGAATGTCATAAAGTTGGAATCATACAGTACATAGCCTTTTCAGATTGGCCTTTTTCATTTAATAATGTACATTTAAGTTTTCTCTATGTTTTTTCATGGTTTGATAGCTCATTTCTTTATAGCACTGAATAATCTATTGTCTGGGTGTACCAGTTTGTTTACCCATTCATTTACCAGAGGATGTCTTGGTTGCTTCTGAGTTTTGGCAGTTATGAATAAAGGTGCTATCAACACCAATTTACAGGTTTTTATGTAGACATAAGTGGTAAATTCCTTTTGAATAGATCCCAAGGAATGCGTTTGCTGGATCAAGTGGTTAAAATTATGGTAATTTTGTAAGAAATTGCCAAACTCTCTGTACCGTGCTGTATTCCTACCAGCAGTGAATGAGAGTTCCTGCTGCTACACATCCTCTCTGGCAGTTGATGTCAGTGCTCTGGATTTTGGTCATTCTAATAGGTTTATAATTGTCTTAATTTGCATTTCCCTAATGACATGTAATGTGGAGCATCTTTTTATGTGCTGGTTGCCATTTGTGTATCCTCTTTGGTGAGATGTCTCTTAAGGTCTCCTGGCCATTTTAAAATTGGGTTGTTTGCTCTTATTGATGAGTTTTAAGAGGTCTTTGTATATTTTTGTAACAGTTCTTTATCAGATGTATCTTTGGCAAATATTTTCCCCCCGTTTGTGGGTTGTCTTCTTATTTCTTTGACCATTTCTTTGGGATTTTAAATTTTAATGAAGTTTTAAATTTTAATGAATTTTAATGAAGTCTAGTTTATTATTTATTTCATGGATCCTGCCTTTGGTATATCTAAAAAGTCATCGCTATACCCAGTTATCTAGGTTTTCTTTTATGCTATGTTCTGGTAGTTTTATAGTTTTGCATTTCACATTTAGGTCTGATTCATACAGAATTAACTTTTGTGAAGGATGTAAAGTCTACATTCATTTTTTTGCATGTAGATATCCAGCTGTTCTAGCATCATTTGTTGAGATTATCTTTGTTCCATTGTATTGCCTGTGGATTTTTTTTTTTTTTTTTGGTCAAAGATCAGTTGATTATGCCAGTCTGTTTCTTGGCCCTCTATTCTGTACTATTGATCTGTTTGTTATTTTGCCAGTATCCCACTGTCTTTATTATTGTAACTTTTTAGTGTATCTTGAGGTTGGAGTTGGGAAGTATCCTCCAAGTTTGTTCTTCTCCTTAAATGTTGGTTGGCTATAATGGCTTTTTTACTTCTCCACATAAACTTTGTCTGTCATCACTTACTAGTTCCAAGAGGTTTCTTGTTGATTCTTTTGAATTTTCTGCAAGACAGTCATGCCATCTGCAAACAAAGACAGTTTTATGTCTTCTTTGGTAATCTGTGTACCTTATATTTCATTATCTTGTCTTACTGCATTAGCTGGGACTCCCAGTATGATGTTGAAAACAAGTGATAGTGGGGACATGAACAATGCTTTTTAAAACAAAACAATTGTTTTGTAAGCTTTTGTCCTACAAAATTCTAATTCATTTTCTAAATATATTTTCTTTTGAAAGCTATACTCTATGGAAGACCATTTGACAATAGGGAGAATAATGGCCTTTGTAATGACAGCAAAATAAAATAATATTGTGGTAGTAATAGTAATTAAGAAAAACGTTGAATACTGAATTAGAATAAAAAATAGAGATGCTTCATCTAAGGACAAACAGGTTTGATAAGGATGTCAGTAGGCTTAGAGAATATGAACATAATCCTAACCCACTGAAAGGAAAATTAGAATTGGGTAGTGATTCTTAGTTATTTTGTGCGTAAATTTCTCTTCATTACATTTTTATCATTATTGTGACTGTTAAGTTTGTTAGGCAAGTAGAAGATACTGTTTTATTCTTATTTGTTTTGTCTTAGTGGGTTACAGATTAAAATAAATTGGATGGGAGATAGGGGAGAGGGATAAATATACATGAACATTTGAGGAGGTGACTCAGTAATGGTTATAAGATACGAAGTATGAGATACTGTTTTGCCATGTAAGTTAAGAATTAAACTCACTCTGTCTTCTTGCACCCTCTCAACAAATAGCTCAGCTACTAGCTATAGATTCTAAACTTTTTAATGTTTATTTTGTTAGCATTATTGATCTTGCTTATAAAGGAATTTTATTCTTTGTAGAGTAGTTGAATGTGCTATCAGTGTAAAATTGCTTAATAACATTAGAAATGATGAACCCAAATTACAGAATAATAATATTACATATTGAGAGCCAGTGTGTACAGATACTGTACTAAATACTTTGTATTTAGTGGAAGTAATATTTTTTTCTCAGAAGAAATACACAAGTTCACTGAAATCAAGAGAAGTAATTCAGAGTGCAAGCTGTAACACTAGAGAACTGTGAAATATGAATTAACTTTGATAAAGGTCAGCAGATTTGTTATAGTATCTGTGGGTAGCAAGATTAGGGTTAGTCTGTTACCTAAAAGATTCTTAGGTGGAGGAGTTCTTAACTCATTTCCAAAGACTGTTATTTTAACAGGCAGTGTTTGAATTTATTATCATGGCTGGGTAATTTATATTTGTATTTGTCATTCTATAAAATCTGTTGTCTCCTCCCCCTTACCTATAAAAAAACATTTCCTCAAATCGTTCTTGGATCAGTATGCACCTGTAGTAGAGATGCAAGGCCTAAGTATCTAAAGCAGCAGGTTTATAGTTTGAATGAATCCAGGGAGAGATCCAGGCACAATGAGCAAGAAATAATTTAGTGGTGACTCGCTTCTAGTGGCAGAACCTGGCAACCCAAAACATTACAGCAAAACTCAGATGCTTTCTTTGGAGAATTTTTGGTGGTTTTACAAGTTAATAAGCTGGAGTCCACACAGCTGATCAGGGGTAGAAACTGGGTTACTTCCATAATTATTTATATTTAAATTTGATACCTTTTTCTTAAGTTTATTGTATATTTATAAAATCTATTCTGTAGCAGTAGGGACATTGCTTTATTATTAGGTTCAAGGCAAATCTTAGGAGACTGAGAAGGAAGTAAAGAAATGTGCAGTGGTAGTATGTATAGTAATGTTGGTTCTAATGTAATGAATGGTACTGATTAAGAGCTTGCCTGAGTTTCTGAAGTATTTATGGGTTTTGAGACTTTGTGACTTGCTTTCTTTCAGTTTTTATGGATATATTTGTGTTGTGTGTATATATTATATGAGAATATATTCATATAATATTGTGGTTATTTATATTGTATTTTTTTAGTTTCCAGAATTAACTGACACGCAGAACTAGCATTTATTTGTACATTATAATTTGTATCAATTGAGCATCCCTGATCTAAAAATATGATGTCTGTCTGAAATCTGACCCTAAGCCCAAAACTTTTTGAGCACTGACATGATGCCCAAAGGAAATGCTAATTGAAGCATTTTGGATTTCGGATTTTAAGAATCGGGATTCTCAGTCAGTAGCCATCCTGAAAATATTCCAAAGTCTGAAAAAAGTCTGAAATCCAAAATGCTTCTGTTCTTGAGCATTTTGGATGAGGGATACTCAGCCTATATATAGGACTTCTCTTATGAATAAATCTGTTTTCTTATTGCCTGTTATTCGTGCAGAACTATTTAGTTTTTGTGGATTCTAGCAGAGAATATATGATTAAAGTTTGATTTGTCTGGACAAAATTTCCATCATGAATTTTAATACAGTTATGAGGAAAAATACTAAATAGGTTTTATTTCTCCACAGTTTATCAAATGGGTTTCACTTTTTTACATCTTACATTTTACATCTACTTGTGAAAAGTATTGTGTTTATTTAGAGGGGATTTCTCTTGGTGGAAGGAGGAAGTAATGCAGGTCTGAGATAAGTAACATGGGGTTTGTAGTCAGACAGTCACAAGTACCTATCTTTGTGATATTGTGCAAATTGCCTAATCTTGTTGAATGGAGTTGTAATAGTTGCTCTCTTTTTGGGCTGTGAAAATTAAAATACTATGTGTGTATGTGTATATATATATGTGTATGTATATGTGTGTATACATACACACAAAATGTGGGTTGTATGGAACCTAATATGGAGTGTGAGTTTAACTTATATTGGCAATTTTTATTATAACTTGTTATTAATTGCATTCATTTTATACAAAGGAAAGTGGAACTGAAAGTGATCCATGGAAGAGTAAAAGTAGATTATTACCATATAACATAAATAAAAAATAAAAACCTAACTGTTAATAAAATTTTAATGTTAGTAAATTAGGGGAATATTTTATAATATCAAGGTAGGGAAGATCTTTTGAAATAAGACTCAGAGGAGTACAAGTTACAACTAAATGGATTCAGTTGGACCACAGTAAAAAACAAAAGTCTTTGTGACAAAGGAGACCATAAGTAAATTGATATGTCAAGTCCTAGACAGACGATATCATAGTTGCCACACATGCAGTTAATTACTAATACCTTACTAGTTAATTACCAATAAGGAACAAATTAATAAGAAATGAGAACCCAGTTGAAAAATAGATAATCCGATCAGAGTTTATTACCAGAACTTGAGTTGTTAATAAACAATATATGTATAATATCATTAATCATGGATATGAAAATTAGAAGAATATTGTGATGCTATTTGTTACTTATCACCCTGGCAACAGAATGCAAAATGTCTGACAGTATTAGTGTTGATAAGTATGTGGGAAAATGGGAACCCACATGTTGCTGGTAGGAGTTAGTTTGGAAAAACAGTTTGGCAATATCTTGTAACTGGTTAGTAAGTTTTTGTATTCCATGGGCATATTTGACAGTCTGGTGAATGAAGCCAGTGTACTTCTTTGCAGAAAAAATTTTTAAATACATACAATATATAGGATTATAAAAGATAGTCATATTGAAATGTCATCACAGTATAAAATATATAGTAATATTTTTATGAAGAAATTTTATAACAAGAATTTAGTGACAGGTCTGATAACTGTTACAATTTCAAAATGATGAACATGAACAATATCTTGAGATATCAGCAACAAATGGAATGGAATAGGAAAATACCTGTGATGCCTGTGGTTTACCAAGTCACAGGGACTGCTAATTCTAATTTTTTTTTTTGCCTCCACTTATAATTGAAATGTTAAATTTTAGAGACTTATGTAAATGAAGATGTTTTTTCCCCCTTTCATCAGCTCCTTGAGTTAGAATCATAGAACTAACTCAACTAAAATGCCATTTTAAGAACCCTTTTAGAGTGACTTTCACTCATGAACAGTGATAATGATTCTATTATTGATTATAAGAAAAGTGAGAAATCTTACGTGACCATTATTAAGAGAAATGGAAACATGTAATATATTAATATGATGGGGTGCCCTACAGCAATGGAAATAAATGACTTACCTATAAGCGTCAATATGCAGAGGTTTCTAAAACAAAAGTTTGAATTAGAAGTTTTAATATGATATTGAGACAGAGTATTATGCAAATTAAAGCCATATGTCACATTTTATTGTATGGTTTGTGATTTTATGTACCTGTTTATGTGTGTGTCTTTATATACACATAAAGACAGGTTTGAGAAAAATAATGTTTTTAGTTTAGTGGAAGAGAGGGAGAGTAAGATGGGATAAAGGAATTCAGATGTACCTGTAGTATTTTAATTATTTATGTTAAGAAATAAACCAAATAGATTGCAAATAAACAGACCTTATTCAATGATAATTGTCATTGATGAGTACATGGGTGTTTGTTTTATTATTATTTGTACTTTTCTGCACTAAAATGGTTCCCAAAATTCTCAAAATAATAGTTATTAACAAGAAAATATTTTCTTCTAATTATTGTAAATAAATATTTTAATAAAAATACAAGTGGCACCAAGATAGATTATCAGTTGCAAAGGGGATTAACTTTTGTCATTCGCTTCAGGTACATGTGGGTTACTCAATAATTACTGAATTGATTGTTTTCTAGTTAATGCCAAGTCTTTGTTGCATTTTGATCTTCTATTTAGAATGTCAAAGTAAGCCTTTGAACAGTGGTTGATATTTATGGTAGCAGAATGTAAACTCCCTGAATATGGTTAGGACTGTGGTACTCTGCAGTAACTTAATAGCCCTAAATTTTTCTATATTTGGCATTTTTATCACCAGAGAATCTCAAAACTTTATCTTACAAGACCCAGGAAAATGGTTTTATTTCTTGGGCTTATATTGGTTTCTTGTATCTCTCTCTCTTTAATGGTTCACTAAATTAGTTTTGAAATATCTGGGATTGCTTTCTTCAGTTTTTTGGTAGAGAGATACATAAAACTCTGGTTATTGTAGAGAAGTTCTGATACTCCAGGTCATTTTTACTGAAATGAGCTAAGGTGTTAGTCAATAAAGATGAATGTAGTAGTGACTGTGGAAGTTAGAATATAATGGAACATCCTCATTTTCTCACATAGCAGCCTGACCCCAAGCGTGAAGTGAACATAGCTTCCAAAAGAGTAGAATCAATCAATAGATGGGAAGATTAGTATAGGAACAGCAAAGAAGCACAGGGTAACTAATGCCGCTGTCTGGCTTTGTTTCATATCTTCTTCTAGAGGAATCAAAATTACTTGTCTTTTAGCTACTCTTTTTTTTGGATGTCTCTTAAACTGTCTCGAACTGGCAATAACTGTTGTTCTATTGTTTGTAAAGCAATACAGGTAAAAATTTCAAATCACATTATTTTAAAGTAAAAATATAACCATATATCTTCTCCTCTAGAAGGAAACCATTATCAATTTGCTACACAGTTGACCCTTGAATAATATGGGTATGAACTGCGAGGGTCTATTTATACATATTTTTTTTCAAATCAATATATTGGAAAATTTTATGAAGATCTGTGACAATTCAGAAACATTCTCAGATGGAGTGCATTGCCTACAAATACCAAAAAAATGGAGAAAAAAGTATGTCAAGAGGGCATAAAATGTATGTACATACTAGTCTATTTTCATCATTTATTACTATAAAATATATGCAAGTCTATTATAAAAAGGTCAAAACTTATCAAAACTTAGACACACAGTTACAAATCACACATGGCACCACTTGCAGTTGAGAGAAATGTAAACATAAGGTTGCCATATTAAATCACACCTGCCTAAAATTAACTGTGGTACATAATAGGCTACTGTCATGACTTTGTAGCCACGTTCTGTTGCTACTGGGGTGAGCTTAAGTGTTGCAGTAGCCACTTAACATGCCTTATGACACGGATCATCTCCATGTGGGCATTTCATCTCTCCAGTGAGTTGCATATTGCATTAAACAGTGATCACCCGAGGTTCCCCTGTATTTTTCATTCTGTTTAGTGTAATAGTGTAAAGCTTGAGTAACACCATGGGACCCATACAAAATGCCACTAGTGATGCTGGAAGTGCTCCCAAGAAGCAGACAAAAGTCAAGATACTACAAGAAAAAGTTGAATTGCTTGATAGATAGCATAGATTGCAATCTGTACCTTTGGTTGCGCCCATTTTAAACAGATGATTCATCTTGTAAGTAGGTGACAGAAACTTAACAGTATGAGTAAATACAGTACAGTACTATAAATGTATTTTGTTTTATGATTTTTAAATAACTTTAGCTTAATTTATTGTAAGAATATTGTTTATAATACATGTACAAAATAGGTGTTAATTGACTATGTTATTGTTAAGGCTTCTGGTCAACGGTAAGCTTTTAGTAGTCAGTTTTTGGGAGGTCAAAACTTACACATGATTTTTGACTATGTGGGTGCCCCTAACCTTCCCATTGTTCTATATTATTTCAAATATTCAGCATGTATGTAAAAAAGTTAATGAGTGAATAGGTACACACAAATTGTGGATATTCTTGTAGGTAAGTCTGTTTCATCTTGTTAAATAACTGTAATACTGTCTTGTTTCATACCATATTATGATGTAATCAGATTCCTCTCTGTAGGCGTAAATATTATATCCAAATACTTGGAATTATAAACGGTGCTTCAGTGAATATCATTATATATATACATGTGTACTTTGTCTGATTGTTTTTTTAGGGTAAATTCCTAGAAAGGACATTGCTGAACTAAAGGAAACACACATTTAAAACTTCATATGTATTATAAATGTGACTTCTTGAAAGATGTTAACAGTGCATAGCCATATTGTATTCCTTGATACAGTGCGTTTTCCAGTGGTATTTTTAATAAAACATTGTGTGTTTGTGTGTGTATATTTATAAAACATAGCACAATGTTTTATAGTATATTTTTCCAGTTAATATTAGCGTTAAACATGGTATCTCATGTGCAGACTACCTGCTAGTTTCAGTAGTAAGCTTTTACCCTGGGCTGTTCTCTCTGATCATAATCCCAAATGTTTTAAAAAGGATATTTCTCCTGCCACAAATGGTTGGGGGAGGGTGTCTGAACCAAGGAAATGTGTGGACCAGGAGAGAGCTGTGTTAATTCTATTTCTGTATTTTCAATACATTTGTTTCATTACTTAATTAGTTATATACAGATGCTTATTTAATGAGGCAGGCACCGGCCTGGTCACTGGGCATACAGTGATGATAAAGGCAGTTCTGGGCTCTCAAGAATTTATAATTTAGTGATAGAAACTTATAAGTGGATCAAAACAGGCAACTCATTTACAAACTATGGTTATACATTTGTAAAGTATGTGTACAGTTTACATACATTTGTAAAATCATTTATTATAACAAAGCAAAATAGAAATAAAGATGACAAAGAATTTTATTGAAACATTTCACCCCCTAGAAACAACTGTCACTAAGTAAAATTTACTTCTCCTCTAACATTTTGTTATGAACTTTTCAAACATAAAGGTAAGTTGAGAGAATTTATAGTGAATACCCAGGTGTGGACTACAATTAACAGTTGACTGTGCTTGCTTTATCGTAACTCCATCTTACATATCAGCAACCATTCTTTCTTTTTAAATGCATTTTAAAGTAAGCTGGAGACAAGTGTCCTTCCTTCAATATGCATAACGTGAATTGTTATTTTAAACAGCACTGTGTTTCAGTGAAACCTATATTGATTGACTATATGCTCTTAAAAATGTAGAAATTTTGGACTTTGACATTTCCTCCCTCGTTCTCTCCCCTGTCAGCAGATATTTGTTAAATTATTTTGTCTAGTTATGGAACGTAATGTAAGTGTCATATCTTGAATGCCCATATAATTTATCTGAACTGGAATATTTTTGATAGCTGTGCAGCGATACAGCAAGTGCAGTTTGGGGTTTCCTTGGCAAACCAGAATGGTGAGAATGTCTATAACAATCAATGCTAGAGTTGTTTATTCTTGGTTTTACATTTAAATGTATTCCTTTTAATTAGCACTATATTCAATATTTAGTCTTTTACCATAGCTTATTTCCTGAGTTCTTGATTTTTGATTCATCTGTTGGCCGAATTTTATCCATAGCTTCTCTTTTCCTGAGTTCCTTATTTTGATTCAGTTTTTGATTATATTTTACCTTCAAGAGGTTCCTGTCTTTTCCATGACGGTCTAATGTGTGCTGAATTCCTTAATTTTTTTGCTTGCTTTGGTACATTTTATTGGTGCTTTTTGTAAACAGTAAATTCCAATATAAAATAGTTGTTTATCTTACAGGGATAAATTGAACAATAGTAGGGACATCCTAGGGCTAGGGGTGAGCCTAGAATCTTATCTCTAATATTACCCAGTCTTCCACATGAAGTGCGTGCAATGTAAGAAGTGTCTTCAGAGATTTTCACCTTTGTATATTGATATGCTTTGGTTCTGTGTCCCCATCCAAATCTCATCTTCATTTGTAATTCCCATGTGTCACAGGAGGAACCTGATGGGGGGTGATTGGATTATGGGGATGGTTTCCCCGATGTTGTTCTTGTGATAGTGCGTGAGTCTCATGAGATCTGATGGTTTTAAAAGTGGCAGTTTCTCCTGTGCTTGCACTTCACTTCTCTTGCCTGCCATCATGTCAGATGTGCCATCTTCCCCTTCCATCATGATTGTAAGTTTCCTGAGGCCTCTCCAGCCATGCATAACTGTCAGTCAATTAAACCTCTTTCCTTTATAAATTACCCAGTCGTGAGTATTTCTTTATAGCAGTGCAAAAACTGGCTAATACATATACCTTTATACAAAATAACCAAAAGAAATCTTTGATTCTACCCCAAAAAACTTGACTTGCTCTTGCCATTTGGAAGAAACTTGGTAGAACTAAACACTATTTAAGTTGATGAAAAACAAGCATTGGAAATTTTTTAAAGTACATTTAAAGCTTTGTTCTTGGCTGATTTTCTGTTGGATTCTATTGAATTTTTCTTAGTTTTAACAATGTAAGCATTATATATTTTACTCACTGATTTGTGTGAATCAAGAATAAAGTCTGAAAAAATTAACTCAGTTTTGCAATTTATGAGTATAATTTATGAGTATAGTTATGTGGTTTTGTTTTCCCACATTCTTTTAGTAAAATTTTTTTCAGCTGTGACACATAATATATTGCCATTGATAGTGAAGAGTTATACACAATGGCTTCTAAAGCAGTGCAAGATAATTTTATGATATAATATATTATTACAATAGAGTACTTGCTATACTCATTTACACTGGTAATAGCCATCTTGCTTGGATCTGTGTTCCCAAGAGAGGCAGGCCAGATGGCTGTGTATAGCTGGAAGTAGATTTTCCTCTCAGCTTTTAACAGCTGCCCTCATTTCTTATATCTGGTACTTGTTTTAAAATGAGATATTTATTTATAAATGAATGTCCAACAGAAGGATATGAAAGAGTTCAAGAAAAATGGTGACAGAAGCTAATGCAGTGGTGAAAAAAAAAATGGGATGCTCATTTGACCCATTTTATGACTGTCCCTGATTAAAATGACTTCATATTTTGACTCTTTCAGAGAAATTATCATGGTTCCCATTATAATGATACTGTCTTTTGACAGTAGGGTATTGTACTTAAGCAATTTTATAGTGAAAAATTGTCAGGGGGACAACAAACATTAAAAAAAAAACATGTTTTCACTGTCTATTAAAAATAAAACAGAGTAACTCCCAAAACAAAAAGACCATTTTCAACTATTTACATGACTTCATGACTTATCTTTATGAACAAACAGATATGCTTTTGTGATAATATATTACTATGAATCTATTACCTTCTATCATTCCACTTACCGTTGTGATAGAATTTTCTTACTAGTCACTGACCATGTTTCATTTTAGTCTCTAATATTTTATTGCATTATTATGCTCTTTATTTCCTAGCTGTTTTTATTTTTGTTGCTGTTAAACACACAACTATGTTTATATGATTTAACTATTTTTCTTTTGAAAAATTTTAAGGTATATTAAGATGTGTTGAATAAGTTATAATCAGTTTAATGTATTTAGTATCATTGTTTTTATGAGGGGCTTTACATTTTAGGCATGGAATTTATTTCATAGTATACTTTGAAATTCGTAAAATTCCATACCTTCTCTGATCCAATTTTGTTCTTACCACAAGTATCAAATGCAAAATATTTCAATATACTGCATGATGTTTGCTCTGATAAAATTAAGGTATAGCAACATCTAACATTAGAATTCTTAAAATTATTACTGCAAGGGGATAGTTAAGTTTCTTATGGAGAAACAGTTCTGGTATTTTCAATGTAGAATTTAATGTTGATGTGTTTATGTGAATTCACTGCTTCCTTTATTAATTTTTATGAATAAGGAAATCCTAGCAAACTTAAAATTCATATTAAATCTTTGGAATATTAATTTAACATTTGGCAACAGTAATTCTTAAGTTCTTGTTGTTATACTGATTTTATATATAAGTGAGATACATATGCAAGTTTCAGAAACAGTTGTTACTTCAAAGTACCCTTTTCTACCTTTAAACTAGAGAATAAACAGAGCAAAGAGACTGGCAAATTGAAGTAAACCCCTTTAAAAAAGTGACATCTGAATACGGCTACTATGTTACCAATTCCTATATTAGAGCGTAAAAGTTTTACAAATTTTCCATTCATTTAGTAGAGGTATAGGGAGGGCTAGAGGACCTCTCAGGAGCCACCAGTGTTCAGGACACTCTGCGGGGTATAAACATGGTCAAAATGTGGATCTCTCCTCAGGGAAACTTTCTGAGAAGAGTTCCGGTTGATAAACACACAACCAAAAGAGTGTTACTGGAATTATTTTTAATGTGTCTTGAGAAAAAGTTCACTTAATTGAATATTGTAGTACCATCCACTGACAGCTTCTTTTTCAAAAAAAGTGTGATGTCAGAATAACTTAATTTCTCCATTTCTCGTTAGATAACTTTACACAAAAGATCTTTAGGATCTTCCCAGAGGTGAAATTGGTTTGGAATTTTATAGTATTTCTTTCTTTAATTTTATAGTGCTCTCTATCAAATATTTTAAATGTTTTTTTTTTTTTTTTTTTTTTTTTTTTGCGAGAGTCTTACCCTGTCACCCAGGCTGGAGGGCAATGGTGCGATCTTGGCTCACTGCAACCCCTGCCTCCCGGGTTCAAACGATTCTCCTGCCTCAGCCTCCCAAGTAGCTGATACTACAGGCACCTGCCACCACGCCCAGCTAATTTTTGTATTTTTAGTAGAGACGAGATTTCACCGTGTTGGCTAGGCTGGTCTCAAACTCCTGATGTCGTGTTCTGCCCGCCTTGGCCTCCCAAAGTGCTGGGATTACAGGCGTGAGCCATCGTGCCTGGCTATCTTTCTACTTTTGAATGTAATGAAAATTGTTTTCTGATGGAATGCTGATTACATTTTCTCTGGAGATACCATGATTTGCTGAGTTCTTAACTGATTAACCTCTTGGAATTTTTGCTTTCTTTATGGCATGTGTGCTCTATGCATTTTATATTTCTGATACAAATGGTGTATTTGTTTTATTTATTGTGTAGCTTATTGTGGTTTTCTGAGTGCCTTTGAAGGTATTGGTGGTCTTTACTGAACTATCAGTTTGTAATGTAGATAAGGTGGTATAGTGCTTAACCTCTGATTTTTTGGTTCCTGGAAGCATTAATTGCCCTTTATATATTTTTAAATCTGATAAGTATGACAATATTAAATATGAATATGGGGAGGCTGAGGTGGGCGGATCACAAGGTCTGGAGATTGAGACCATCCTGGCGAACACGGTGAAACCCCGTCTCTACTAAAAATACAGAAAATCAGCCAGGCGTCACGATGGGCGCCTGTAGTCCCAGCTACTCGGGAGGCTGAGGCAGGAGAATGGCGTGAACCCGGGAGGCGGAGCTTGCAGTGAGCCGAGATCGCACCACTGCACTCCAGCCTGGCCGACAGAGCAAGACTCTGTCTCCAAAAAAAAAAAAAAGAAAAGAGATATGAATGTGGATTTTTAAGATCGAATTTCCGACATGGAAGATAACTTTTCTACTAAATGCAAAACGATATGCATCTGGCTGCTCGTGTTTGGTGTATCATTGGGTTTTGATTGAACTCCTTAAATATTAGAGTCTTGAAAAGTAAAGGCTTCTTTTCCGCTCAGAGACTGCTTTAAAAATATGAGAAGAACAGAAGGGGTCATGAAATTGTTTCTGTGTGTTACCAGTTGATACCTTCAACATGGACCTCTTGTTCTCATTCCTGATCCGCATGCTGTGAATTACTATAAGCAACTTATATTATGGCTATTTTGATGGTTACCTGCTATCTGAATGTTTCTAGGGAGAAAATGTTGAAAGAAACAAAAAATAAGTTAAAAATATTAAATGAGTGAACTCTTACTCTCTTTAAGCTTCACTTTGGAATGAACCATTTTATTATGTATTGTTTAATGTAATGTACTATTTCTTGTATTTTTGGTTATAAATTGGTTATTGTAGTAAAATATTAATTGAGAAACAATGGAGTGATGTCATAATTTGGAGATTGGCATATAGATTATGCCAGCTTGTTTATTATAGTGAGTTGCTGTAAAGTTAAGCCTTCGTAAAATATTAAGATAAAAATATAAGAAAGAAAAAATATAAGAAAGAGGAATGGGCATCTGAATTTACTATGACTGATTCTGTTAACTTCATTAATAGATGTGACCTGCAAACCTTTGTTTTTTATAAAGTAACAAGGATGGGCTTGTTTTGTTTTTGAAGATTCTAAGTTACAGATTTCTTTTTCCTTTTCTGATGTGATAGGTTTATGGCATCTTTGTCTCTATGTCCCATCCTTGTACCAGTAACAGACAGAGCCAACTGTTACCCACTCTTTACTGATAGGAACAATCTAGGCTTCAGAATCTTCTTTGCTGAATTTAAAGGAGCCACAATATCAGTTAATGTTCACAGAAACAATACATTCTTTACCATCCCTTCCTGAGTTGGCACTAAGGCATTTACTTTACAGCAAAACTACAGCCATCACACATCAATATAAGCTGTATTTTATATATACATATATATGATATATATGTGTGTGTATACACATGGACACTTTTTAGTGCTAGAGTTTGCCTTAAGGCCTTGAGAATGATCTGTCTTACTTGTGCCAAATTTGAGGACCATGAGATAATCTATCTTTTCATGTAATGTGTGTGTGTGTTTTTTTTTTTTAAGTAAATTTAGCACAATTCTTCTCTTGTAATACTCAGAAACCTTAGGTAACTCTGAGATTTAAGATATTAATGAGATTTTAAAAAATTCCCACTGCAGATAATTCTTTTAGCAACGTGATCTGTGTTGTTGATAGATCATGACCTGAAGAAAAGGAAAAGAAATTTGAGTGTCTTATCATTTGTAAGATGCTGTGCTAGGAGTTTTCCACACATTGGCCCATGTAATTTTACAAACATCAAGTCTCATGAGATCTGATGCTTTTGTAAAGGGGAGGTTCCCTGTACATGCTGTCTCTTGCCTGCTGCCATGCAAGCCGTCCCTTCGCTGTTCCTTCATCTTCTGTCATGATTGTGCGGCCTCCCCAGCCACGTGGAACTGTGAGTCCATTGAACCTCTTTCCATTATAAATTACCCAGTCTCAGGTATGTCTTTATTAACAGTGTGAAAACAGACTAATACAAATACATATAGCATTGTCTCAGTTTTTGTAAGGGTTGTATTATATTCCATCTTATAGATATTTCTGTCCTCCTTTAACTACAGAACATTCCTTTTAACCATGAACTTTTTGACCCAACTTTCATTTTTCACTGGGAATAAGGAGCTGAGATCCATGAGCATAATTCTCTTCAGAAGACTGAAAGGGACACCTGAACAGAGAAGTTTGAATTAGGCCTTTGAGATCTATTTTAGAGATTCACTCACTTTCCCTGTGTTATCTCCCACGTGTTAAGCTTCTACTGTTTTGTGATTTATTTATTTATTTATTTTTGGTGGGGGTCTGTGTTAAGAACTGTATGAAGGATAGAAGAGAAAATTATTCTTTTCTCCCCTAAAGACCTGAGAATTCTCAGATTATTTAGTACCAAAATTTTGTTTCTGAGAGAATTAAGTATTGTCTCTGCATTAGCTCATAACACATATTATTTTAATTAAGGTTTCTGTTTTTTTAATCACCTCATGGAAGCACTGAGTCTATAAGGACAAGCAGAGAACAGTTAATCTAGGCTGAGATGGGGGTCTTTAGCGTTGGATGAGGCTCACTTATGCCCACTAGCCTTTGCGTAAGTTTATTTAACATTTTTTAACATGCACTCAGTGACCAGGCGCGGTGGCTCATGCCTGTAATCCCAGCACCTTGGGAGGCCGAGGTGGGCGGATCACAAGGCCAGGAGATGGAGACCATGCTGGGTAACACGGTGAAACCCCGTCTCTACTAAAAATACAAAAAATTAGCCAGGTGTTGTGGCTGGATGACAGAGTGAGACTCCATCTCAAAAAAAAAAAAAAAAAAAAAAAAGCACCCATTTAAGTGTACAATTAAATGACTTTCGTTAACTTTAGTGAGTGGTACAACCATCAGTAGAAATCAGCTTTAGAACGTTTTATCTCTTCAGTAAGATATTTGTGCCTGTTTACAGTTAATCCCTATTCTTACCTCCAGGCTTAGACAACTGCTTATGTACTTCTTGTCTTTATAAATTTGCCTTTCTAGACATTTTATATAAATGAAAGAACAAAATGTGTGGTCTCTCGTGTCTGGCTTCTTTCAGTGAGTGTAATGTTCCGGAGGCTTATCCATGTTGTGGCAGTTACAACTTTGCTTCTTTTTGTTTCCCAGCAGTATTCCATTGTGTGGACCTACCACAGTTTGTCTGTCCATTCAACAGTTGATGAACATTTAGGTTTTCATGATATTTAAATTTGAAGTCATGCTTGTACAAATTTGTAAATTGCTTTGGACATAGTAATTTGTGAAATGCCAGATTATTATTATTTTTTGTTAAGGATATAATTACATAATAATTTATACATGAAACAGACTCTTTGGATTAGAATTGAAATTTCGATTTACTCTTCATATGTATTGAAAGTATAGAAATACAGCTATTCAGGCCATTATTAAAAAGACCAAAGGAAAAAAAAAAAATACGAAAACCACCCCCAAATTCTGAAAAGGATGCGTAGTAACGGGAACTCTTGTACACTCTTGGTGGCAATTTGAATTAGTACAGCCATGATGGAAAACAGTATAGAGATTTCTTAAAAAACTAGAAATAAAAAACCATAATATTCAGCAGTCTCAATGATGGTCATTTATCCAAAGGAAAGGAAATCAGTATATCAGAGAGATATCTGTACTCTCATGTTTATTGAAGCATTATTCACAATACGCCCGATGTGGAATCAACCTAAATGTCCATCAACAGGTGAATGGATAACAAGTGTCATATATATACAATGGAATGTTATTCAGCTATAAGAAGAAGTGAAGTCTTGCCATTCACAGCAACATGGATGAGTCCAGAGGACATTGTGTTAAATGAAGTAAGTCAGGCACAAAAAGACAAACATCACATGTTCTCACGCATATGGGAGTGAAAAAGAAACCAAAAACCAGATTGAGCTCACAGAAGTAGAGAGTAGAATTACGCTTATTAGAGGATGGGAAAAGTAGGCGGGAAGGGAGGATAGGAAGAGGTTATTTAGCCACAAAATTACAGATCAGAGGAATAAGTTCTGATGTTCTGTAAGCAATGTGGAGTGAATGTAGTTTTCACTAATATGTTACATATGTTCACAAAGCTAAGAGAGGATTTCAGATATTCACAGCACGAGGAAATGATAAATGTTTGAGGTGATACATATTCTAATCACCCTGATTTAAATCATTACATATTGTATATAGAAATATCCCTCCATACCCATAAATATGTATAATTATTATGTGTCAACTGAAAAGGAAAAAAGAAAATACAGGACATTTATACACTAAAATATTATAAAATACTACAAAAATGAGTTAAACCCATAAGTACTGAAATGAAAAAATGAAGAGAGGCTGGTTAATGGATATAAACATGTAGTTAGAAGGAATAAGTTCCACAGTTCAGTCACTTGAACTTGTGGACTCAAGTGATCCTCTGGTCTCAGCCTCTTGAATAGCTAGGACCATATTCACACACCATGAAGGTCGACTCATTTTTTAAAAAATTTTTGTAGAGTTGGGGTCTCACTGCTGCAGTCCAGGCTGGTGAAGGAATAAGTTCTACTGGTAGGTAACAGAGTAGGAAGGTAGAATAAAAGTAGATAATTTAGTGTGGTATAGGAATAGGTTCAGAAATGAAGACTCTTAAAGAATAAAAGTAGAGATCTTGATTTTTTTTTGCTTTTTTTCAGTAGTGACTAATTTCTATTATAGAAGTTTATAGTGACATGTATTTTTATACAAAATTTACTCCTAGAAATTTGCATATTATATATGTCTTCCAGAATATCAGGCCAGGTGCGGTGGCTCACGCCTGTAATCCCAGCACTTTGGGAGGCCAAGGCAGGTGGATCACCTGAGGTCAGGAGTTGGAGACCAGCCTGGCCAACATGGTGAAACTCTGTCTGTACTAAAAATGCAAAAATTAGCCAGGCATGGTGGCGCATGCCTGTAATCCCATCTACTCTGGAAGCTGAGGCAGGAGAATCATTTGAACCTGGGAGACAGAGGTTGCAGTGAGCGGAGATGGCGCCACTACACTCCAGGCTGTGTGACAGAGTGAGAGTTCATCTTAAAAAAAAAAAACAATCTGTTTTATTGATTTTAAAATAAATTCAAATATGTTAACACTATCCAGGTCAATTGGAAATATTTTTCATTCATTCTGGCTGTGCCGTGGGTGGCAGGAAGGAGAGAGCGCTGCAACAGTGCTTGGGGGCTCTGACCTTGAGACTCCCTGAGCAAGACCCGTAACACCCCTTGGGGCTCTGCCGTTGCTGGCATCTCTGAGTTTTTAGGTGCCGCTGCGTTCCCCTCATCCAGATGTCGATTTCCAAGTCAGAAGCAGGTCGGTGCATGCCTGGCCCAGCCACAGGCCAAGCATAGAGCTGCAGGGGACATGGAATCTGGGCCAGTAGCACGGGGCCAGCACAGCCTGCTAGGCAGAGTGGGCAGAATGAGCCCACCGAAGCCTGAGCAGAGGCGCCGCTGGCCACAGAGATTTCCGGCTAGCGAAGGGTCATGGAAAGAATCCTGTGTAATCAGCAGGCAGAGGGAGGAAATACATGTACAATAATCCACTCACTCATACAAGTCTACATTTGTTTCTGTATCTATCTGTAAAAAATATATGTATGTATATATGTATGTATGTAATATAGATACACACACACACACACACACACATATATATATATATTTTGAGACAGAGTCTCGCTGTGTCACCCAGGCTGGAGTGCAGTGGCGTGATCTCGGCTCACTGCAACAGCCGCCTCCCAGGTTCAAGTGATTCTCTTGCTTCACCCTCTTGAGTAGCTGGGACTGCAGGTTCATGCAACCACTCCCGGCTTATTTTTGTATTTGTAGTTGAGACAGGGTTTCACCATATTGGCCACGGTGGTCTAACTCCTGACCTCGTGATCCACCTGCGTGGGCCTCCCAAAGTGCTAGGATCACAGGCATGAGCCACCGCTTCTGGCCTATATTCCTGTTTTAAAAGCCACAGATTAATATGGATGCCTCCAGCTCCTATCCAGTGACACAAGATTCATTCTGGCCCTCCCCCTTTCCTTACTTGTGAGTTCTTTTCTGACAGTGATACCAAACCAGATGTATATTTATTTCTTCAGCTGTGGTGTACTCACAGAGTAACAGAAGTGATAATACATACCTTCCTGAGAAACAAAAATAAATCGAGTATGTTATTTGTCTACAGTTTCTTTTTCTCTTTGGCTTTAAGACTATCCAGCTAAATACTGTTTTCCAAAGTTATGTTTATGTTAGTAATGCAGTCAAGTTCAGTTGTTGAAGTTTGGTTTTCATTTTGGAACCATCCTCCCAACCCTGGCTGATCATTTAAAAATGGGTAAGGCAGAAGTCATTTTTGTGGTGTTTACTGTTGTGTTGTTTAAAGACAGGGATATGTTCTGAGAAATGTGTCATGTGCAAACATCGTAGAGTATGCTTACAAAAACCTAGATGGTATAGTTTACTACACACCTAGGCTGTATGGTGTAGCTCCTAGGGTGCAAAGCTGTGCACAGTAGTACTCTACTAAACATTGTAGGCAGTTGTAACACAATAAGATGTATTTGTGTATCTGACTACGTCTAAATTTAGAAATAGTACAGTAAAAGTACAGTATAAAAGATAAAAAATGGTCCACCTGTCTAGCACACTGTCCATGAATGGAACTTTCAGGCTTGGAGGTTGCTCTGGGTGAATCAGTCAGTGAGTGGTGAGTGAGTGTGAAGGCCTGGGATGTTACTGTACACTACTGTAAACTCTCTAAACACTGCACGCTTAGGCTGTATTGAAAAATTTTTCTTCAGTAATCAATTAACTTTACCCTATATCACTTTTTTTAAAGTTTTTAATTTTTTTAACTTTGTGACTCTTCTAATAACTGTTAGCTTAAAATACAAACACATTTTATAGCTGTACGAAAATATTTTCTTTATATCCTTATTCTATAAGCTTTTTTTCTGATTAAAACTTTTTTCTTTATACTTTATTGTTGAAAACTAAGACACAAACACATACATTAGCCTAGGCCTATGCAGGGTCAGGATTATCAATATCACTATCTTCCACCTCCACATCTTGTCCCACTGGGGGGCCTTCAGTTGCAATAACAGTTATGGAACTGTCATTTCCTAGGATAACATTCTTTTCTGGACACCTCATAAAGGACCTGCCTGAGGCTGTTTTACAGTTAATTTTAGAAAACAAATGAGAAGAAGTACAGTCTAAAGATAAAAAGTATAGTAAATACATAAAACCAGTAGCAAAGTTGTTTGTCATTATCAAGTATTATATACTCTACGTAATTGCATGTGCTATGTTTTCGTATGTTGGGTAGCCAGTAGGTTTGTTTACACCAGCATCACCACAAACACAGGAGTAATGCAGTGTGCTGCAGTGTTACCATGGCTACCCATCATTATTAGACGGTAAGAATTTTTCAGCCCCATTCTAATCTTCTGGGACCATCTTTGTGTATGGAGTCTGTTGTTAAGTGATTAATGTCACTATGCGATACATGACTGTATTTCTGTGGGTTTTGGCAAATGCAGCCATGGCTCTACCACTAGTCACGAGTCGGAACGCTTCCATTATCCTATATGCTGTGTTTTGGAAGAAATTATTACAAGTTGTTTGATACTTAAAATTCAAAGAAAAATCTTTTCGTGAATTTTACAGATATTCTAGTCTAGTTTAAGGGAGAAATGTGTTTGAATAATCAGGCAGTTGGGATACTAAGAATAGGAGAGAGATTTCAGTTCTTCCTTTCACTATGATTTGAAATTTATTGCTGTTCCAGAGCATGGATTTGTTTTTTTAGCTTTTAAATAATTGATATTTTTCATGTAATAGATTGAGACTTTTAAAAGAAAAATAATTCACAAAATGTAATCAAATATAGTATATGCTCTTAAAATGCTACTTTTCTCGGTTATAATTGCTCTCTGCTCTTTCTAGTTTACCCTATAAGCAAAAAGAAAACAATTTAGAAGTGACAAAATTTTATGCTAGTTTTAACATTGATTAGTCTGGAAAGAGTTTTATTCCATGTACTTTTTTTTTTTTTTTTTTGAGACAGAGTCTGGCTCTGTCGCCCATGCTGGAGTGCAGTGGCGCGATCTTGGCTCACTGCAAGCTCCGCCTCCCGGGTTCACGCCATTCTCCTGCCTCAGCCTCTCAAGTAGCTGAGACTACAGGCGCCTGCCACCACGTCCGGCTAATTTTTTGTATTTTTTGTTTGTTTGTTTTTTCAGTAGAGACGTTAGCCAGGATGGTCTTGATCTCCTGACCTCGTGATCTGCCTGCCTCAGCCTCCCAAAGTGTTGGGATTACAGGCGTGAGCCACCGTGCCTGGCCTATTCTGTATACTTTTTAATCTCTTATATAGGACAGATTATATTTATGAATAGATCAAGGATAAAGGAGGAGAAAAAATTAGTAACAAAGAAAATTAGAGCATTCAGAATTGTGAAAAAATGGCTGAATTTTGCCGGAAATAACAGTGCAAGGCTCAGGCATGAGAATCCCTTGAACCCTGGAGGTGGAGGTTGCAGTTTGCTGAGATTGCACCATTGCACTCCAGCCTGGGTAACAGAGGGAGACTGTTTCAGAAACAAAGAAACAAACTGCAAATTAAAATAGGATACCATTTTTGATTAATTTGGAAGTGTGTGTGCATATGTGTATACCATAAAGAGATATAGAAAATAAGAATGAATATCCTAATCTGATGAGGGTATAGTGAATCTCACACTGTAATATATTAATAGATTGCAGATAGTGTTAGAATTTCACACTGATACAGTGTTTCTAAGGAAGTGTAGTCACGATAATGGAAAAGTACCAATTTGTCAAGATTGATGCAAAATGATGAGCCTAATAGGCATTTTCTTTAAAAGTTTTTTTCCAGAATATTTGTAATGGGAAAATTACATATAGTTGGAATTCTACATTTTTCAAGATGTGATTGTGTAAAAGTTATATTTTACATTGATTTTTTAATATTAAACATGACTGTGTGCCCTGAAATCTGTAGCACAGTGGTTCTTAATATTTAGAAAAATGACATATTTATATTTGCCTAATTCTGAAGGAATATAGTATGATAACTAGAAGTGTAGTACAAAAAGGAGTTCAGTTAAGCCAAGTTAAGAGTGTGCATTCTTGTGTTTTGTTTGTTTTTTAAAGGCACGTGTAACTTACCTAGTCCTTTGTTGCTTAAATAAGAAATACTCCTCTGTGAGGAATTTTCATTTGTGATCAGCCTCGTAAATGAGTTTCATACTACATTGAAGGTGGGAAGCATGGGAAACAGGAGTACCAGACTCAGAAATCTCATTCCTTTCAGCATCCATGAAACTGGGGCTGGCTTCTTTGATTACTTAAAAGTAAAGTGAAATCTTTGACCCTTTACAGTTATTTACTGTTTTCATAGATAGATATTTGGTATAAATGGGATTTTAAAATAAGAAAAACAGTAAGATTATTGTAGAAATTCAAAGAGTATTAAAAGAGTGTGTGTGGTGTATGTCTGTGTGTGAGAGTGTGTTGTGCATGTATTTAATGAGAAAAGTACAAAATACTGAGGTAACTCATAGGTAAGTAACTTTCTTAGACCAATTCTCTTCTACACTCATTAGTGGATTACCCTGCTTGATTTCCACTCTTTTCATAGAGGGTCACAGTCTCTAAATATTTAAAAAACAAATATTCATATAGTTTTTATCTTATTACTTTAAAATGTTTTCAAGGCTCAAAAGAATTTATATAGTGAGTTAGTTCATTGCATGTATTGGTAAATATTGGAGGCTTTAAATCTTATTAAATATATAACAGTTTTCTGTAAAGCAAACACTATTAAATTATCCTTAACATGGAAAACAACCTTACTTTGCTTCTCAAAATTAAAACTAAGAACAATTAGGAGAAGTCCTTCTGTGTCATTTTCTACTGTTTTAGGTATATTGATGAGGCAGAGAAGTAAGTTTTCATTTTCAGTTTAATAAGGTTATTATTTTACTTTGGAAATATATATATATAAAATATAAATATATGTAAAAATATGTAATATATATAAAGTACATTTCCAAAGCTATATATATATATTTAACCCAGACTGCAAATATATATATAGATTTATCTATATAAGTTATATATAAATATATATATTTATATATAAATCTAAATGCAAGTAATCTGTTTTGAGGTTAAGATCAATTTCAGTTGATGCCCTTTGGTTGTGGCAAAATTGTGTCTTTTAAAAAAACAAACACAGCCGAGTCATTAACTTATTTTTCTTTTTCATACAGTTAGCATGCATGCATATCTGAATGTTCTGTCTCTGCCGGTTACTATGCTCTTTGGCCAAGTTACTTTCGTTTCCTTCCTCCCTTCCATTTCTTTCCATTTATCTTCTTTCCTGTTCAGGTGGGTGCAGAGCACTGCAACAAGTCTTTTACCTTAACTCAGGGTAAGATGTCCACCTTGCCTTCTCTCTCCTTGGTGTGTATCTGCCCAGTCTCTGTGAGCCACTTTTCCTTTTTCACCTGAGAGGAGAGGGGAAAGAGATTGCTTTTCTCTCTGATTTCTAGAGGAGAGCTTGGTTAAATGGCACAGTTCAAGCCTTTCTCTCCTGACCACTGGTACTAGCTTGGTTTTAAAATGGCAGGGAATTTCTTTTTCTTGCAGGAACACAATGTTGTAGAGTTGTTAACTTCTCAGACTTGTTCAGGTAAAATGAATGATCTAAAGATAAGAGCCTTTTTTTTTTTTTTTTTTTGGTAGAGACAGGGTCTTGCTATGTTGCCCAAGCTTATCTTGAACTCCTTGGGCTCAAGTGATCTTCCCACCTTGGTCTTCCAAAGTGCTAGGATTAGAGGTGTGAGCCACCATTCCCAGCCTATAAGAGCCTTTTATACAGAAGCTACAGTGCTATCTCCTCCCAAACTTCCCTAGGAACAGAATATTACTAGTAGCCCAGCTCCACCTGTACCGTCTCCCAGTTACTGTGCCTCCCAGACTAGTCGCCATACTGACTTTTACCAGAGTGGATCGGTTTTTCCTATTTTTGACTTTAAGTAGAATCATACAACACTCTTTTGTGTATAGTTTCAGCTTTGTATTTGTGGGGGTGGTTGTGAGATGGTAGTTTTTGTTGTTTTGTTTTCCTTTTGCTGTGATGTTTGGCTGGAGAAGAGTAGAGCAGTTATTATTTTGTTTTACTGGGCTTCCCCTTTCTTTGGCTTTTGGATAGCAAGAGCTAACTTTTCTTGAGCCTTTTTTTTTTTTTTTTTTTTTTTTAATGTCTGCCCCTATTGGCATTCTTGGATTGCTGACTTCTCTGTCAACTGGTGTGGGATATATAAGGCCAAAAGAAAACCCAACATTAGAAAAATAAATGTTTTTTCTATCTTTCTGGGAGCAGAAATATGGTCTTACTTTTCTATAAACTTGGATATCATTAGGAAAAAGAAAAAACATTTTATGCATTTATATGAAATTCAAACAAAAGGACTTTAACTCTTTGTAAATGTAAATTTCTGTGTTTAATTGCAGAATCTTTTAGCTGAAAAAGTAGAGCAGCTGATGGAATGGAGTTCCAGACGCTCAATCTTCCGAATGAATGGTGATAAATTCCGAAAATTTATAAAGGCACCACCTCGAAACTATTCCATGATTGTTATGTTCACTGCTCTTCAGCCTCAGCGGCAGTGTTCTGTGTGCAGGTAATTTATGTCTTTAAAAAATATTAAAAACTATTATCCATGGTTTACATATGTATTTTTAATGTTCATTTGAAGATAAATATATGTAAGATAATTAAACAGTTGTTTAATAGTCAAATATAACTATGTGCGTTTAAAAATAAGCTGAAAAATCATTGTATTTTAGAAAATGATATGGATAGGCTAATATTCTTTTATTGTGGGCATGTAAAATATTCATTGACCAGTTGCACATATAGTCATAAAACTGCTTTATCATGTTTATATCCTGCAGGTTACCTTGTAGGTCATTCAGTTATAGCTATGCTTAATGAAGTAGCCCCCTTAAATATAATCAATTTTTAATTTTTAATAGCACTCACTTTTACCTAGCATAAGTATAGCATAAGTAAAGTATAAATACTTGTCCAAAAGTATGCAACAAACACTTTTTTAAATGGAAATTTTTATTTTGAGATAATTGTAGGTACACATCTTTTACCCAGTTTCCTCCAGTGGTAACCTGTTATAAAACTATAGCACAAATTCACAAGTAGGGTGTTGGCGTTGATGCAGACAATGCGGAACAGCTCTGTTACTGCAGGAATACTTCTTGCCATTTAAAGTCACACCCACCCTCCGTTGTACTTCTTACCTGTCGAATTTGACCTCTGACCTCTGGCAATCACTAATCTGTTCTCCATTTCTATAATTTTGTCATTTCAAGAATCTTATGTAAATGGAATTATATAGTATGTGACCTTTTGGGTTTGGCTTTTAAAAATTTGCCATAATTCCCTAAAAAAAAGTCCAAGTTGTTATATTTCTCAATAATTAATTTTTCAAATTACTGAATAATATTCCATTATATGGATGTACTGCAGTTTATTTAACTATTCATTTGTTAAAGGACATCTGGGTTGTATTATAGAATGATGTGAATTTCAAAGGGGCATCTGTTAAGTAACTGTGGTAGAGAAGTGGTCTTGAGATCTATTGTTACTGAGCCAGGAGAGCTCTGTAATCCATATGATAGTGGGCAGAGTGGACCAAAGAGATCTCAGGGTGACAACTAAGATGAAAAGGCAAAGAGGAGTTTCCACAAATATTTTTCAAGAAAAACTATTCAAATTATATTTCTGAGTAATAAATGAAGCCTCAGAGGGAGTTGTAGATGCACTGAGAAAGGCACCCTGTCATTTGCGGCCATCTTTTTTTTTTTTTTGTTCCTCACCTGAATTACTCCTCCTGAGTCCTTCTGTGTCGTGTACTTCTTCTGTAACACTGCCGTAATCTTTATAATTGTATAGGATCTTTGAAGAGTTCATAGTTACAATTTAAAAATCATAGGACTTTCCTTTGTGAGACTTCCTTGCTTTTTTCTTTTCTTTTAAAAAAAAAGTGAAATTTTCTTCTAGAGTTAGCTTGCATTTAGATTCTTCAGTTGATTTTCCTTGCTTAAAGGCTGGTGAATGAGCTGTTGGCTTCCTTGTAAGCCCTTTTAGCAGATAATTCTGCTCTTCCTTCACACAGTCAGTTTATTCACAAATTTTGGAATTCAATTCTCACCTCCCTCAGTGCTAACATCAAACTCCTCGGCCAAATAAAGTTGTTAATTAAGACTACTCGATATAATTCTCACCTCCCTTAAGTGTTAACTCCAAACTTTTTTAAAAATCAAATTATACTGTAGGGAATATTCTTCATAATTGCTATCTCTTTTAGATGTATTCTTCTACAAAATTGCTCATCTCTTCCAGGGTTTATTACAAATTCTCAGAACGAAATATCCTCATCGAAGGATATTACTATGGATCAGGAGGCTTAAGAAGAAAATTCAGTGGAAGGGAAATAAAAAAACTGGTGTAGAATCAAGCAAGTTGCTTGTATAACAAAAGTTTTGGTGATGTGTTGAAGATTAATATATAACTGGACTCCAGTTAAATGAAAAATTGGTAAATTAAAAAGTATTTTGAGAAGAATGATGAATAACTTATTATATTGATATATTAGATATTAACCAACATCCATTCTGCCCCAACAAAATAAAATTATTGTTTATTTTGTGTGAACTATTGGGGACACTATGTTAAGTCATTTATACATACAGTATATATATAGATATATATATATAATCTTATGTGATTCTCATTGTGAGAGTTAGATATGAACAAAACTCGTTTTATAGATGAGAATGTTAAAGCTGTGAGGTTATAATTTTTCTAAAGTCACACAGCTAATAGCTGTTCAGGGTTGGGATTTGTGACTCCAGAGCTATTAGAATTTAATACTTTTCTTAAGTGCACATGTTCATTATTGTCCCTATTCTGTAAACTGTAATTGTATCTTGTTTTTGTGTTCCTAACCAAGATTATTAGTGTTTTACGGCAGTGATCCCTCTGCCAGCATATTCTAAACTCGTATGAACATGAAAAGCTTTCATTCAGGGGTGTGTCTCATGATGGGGACTGGTGAATTGAATACAGCTGGCTAAAATCATGTGGAGAAGAGCGTATCACCCTTTTGTTTCATTACAGAGAGGTCACACCTCTCATGGGTTTAGAGTGTGAAATTAACAGACAAGGTGAAACTTGGGTATAGATAAAATTACCCTTGTATATCACTTAAAGCGCTTGTAAGTATATTACTTTATTTGGGTTTGGTACTACAACCCTTATAATTTCCTGTTACCTTTGATAATATTTCTTCATGGCCCTTCATTTT
Source organism: Macaca nemestrina (assembly GCF_043159975.1). Taxonomy (NCBI): domain Eukaryota; kingdom Metazoa; phylum Chordata; class Mammalia; order Primates; family Cercopithecidae; genus Macaca; species Macaca nemestrina. The sequence continues at coordinate 139,012,880 of NC_092132.1, read as the reverse complement.
TAAGTTTCCTTTATTTACTTGACTATGTGAACAAGGTATTTCACCTCTTTGTCAAGACTGGGGAACTGTCATGCCGTTCACATGTTCTTTTTCTGGTTTGGCTAACATGAGACATGTTTCGTTCTTGAGTGAATCATGACCAGTTTGGTATAAATGATGCCCTCAAGTTACTGCTGAGCTATGTAGTTTAATTTTCTTATATTTTATATTGAAGGCATATGATGTAACTTCACTGTGTTAACTTTCTATGTTTCTCTTCTTCAGACAGGATAATCCCAACATTTTTTTTACTGTTTACAACAAACATTCATTATGTATGTGACATTGTAGCATTCCTTGAATTCTTTTCTATGTTCTATATTTTTTCCATTTAAAGTCCAGCTGTAGTCTCCTCTTCTTTTTAATTTCAAGCTTATAGAAAATTGAAAGTAGTACAGTGGACACCTGTGCTAGCCTTTACAAAGATTCACTAATTATTAATGTTTTGCCACTTTGCGTTTTGCTCTAAGTATAGGTAAAAAAAAATCAGTCAAATATTAGCAAAAAACTACCTATGAGTTACATACATCATGGAATATTGTCCCTAAATACTTCAGTAATACATCTCTTGAGTTTAAGACTGGTGTGTGTGTGTGTGTGTGTGTGTGTGTGTTTTAAAGAGACAGTCTTGCTGTGTCACCCAGGCTGGAGTGCAGTGGCGCGATCATGGCTCACTGCTACCTCCGCCTCCCTGGTTCAGGTGATTCTTCTGCCTCAGCCTCCCAAGTAGCTGGGAGTACAGGCACCTGCCACCATGCCTCACTAATTTTTTTTTGTATTTTTAGTAGAGATGGGGTTTTACCATGTTGGCCAGCTTGTCTTGAACTCCTGACCTCGTGATCTGCCTGCCTTAGCCTCCCAAAGTGCTGGGATTACAGGTGTGAGCCACCGTGCCCGACTAAAGCTATTCTTCTATAATTAGAACACCATTATAACTTTTAAGTAAATTAGTATTAGTTCAATGATAAAATCTTACTATGCAGTTTATATTTAAATTTTACGTTTGTCTCCAAAATGTCTTTTATTTCCTTCCCCTACCCACATGCCATGTGAGATCCATTCGAGGTTCATCTGTTACATTTGATTGTTGCACCTCTTTCTTTTAATCTATAACATTCCACACTTAAAAAAAAAGTCTGTGTTTTAATGATATTGACTTTTCTTTTTTTCCCTGAGGAGTCCAAGTTACTTGCCTTTTATGGTGTCCCTTGCTCTGGATTTGTCTGATTGTTTCTTCATGATTATATTCAAGGGAAGAGTACGATATTGGTTAGTTGGAATACCTCTTATGGTATATTATCAGGAGGCCCATAATATTAGCTTGTTCATATACCAGTGCTGAGATTGATCACTTGATTAGGGTGATGGTTGTCAGATCTCTCCACTGTACAAGGATATTGTTTTCACTTGTATTAAGTATTTGGGGAGATAAGTGGCTTGGGAGGAAGGATTCAGGGTGATCATGTGAATATCCTGTTTCTCAGAAGTAATGTTTTACCCAGCACTTGTAGCATTCATTGATAATCTTTGCCTGAACTTGATATTACATTAGTGATCGTGAAATGGAGATTTTCAAATTCTGTCATTTCTTCTACATTAATTAGTTGTCATTCTTCTGTAAAGGTAAGCTTTGCCAACCTCACTTACCTTTTGTTTTGAGTATTCCAACCGAAAGATTCCTTTCATTCCCTAATCCATTACTAGGATTATTCTTCAGGTTCAAATTGTCCTAAATTTGACCAGTGGGAACCAACTCCTATATCATGGCATATCTCCTTTAGTCTGCTTTCTAGCACAAGATATTTACTAAGCTTACTTTGTATGTTCTCTGCCATGGAAATGTAATCAGCAGTGTTTTCAAGGAGCCCTGGTTCCTCTTAGTAGAAAATGATATTTAGAAAGCAAAAGCTTAGCTACATGTACACTTTACTGCTGAGGTAGTGTCATTGCTTTGAGGCCTTTTTAGTGGACAAAGCTAAGAGATATGGTTCTGTGGGGATGTGCTTGTGTATGTAGATGTAGATATGTATTTTAAAATTACGACTTCAATTAGATACGTATGACTGTAGCAGGACATTACATGTTTTCTTCTCTCTTTCCCTCATTCCATACTTTTATCTCCTTGGCCTGAGACATTAATACAGGTGTAGCAGAATCTGTCCTGGTCCATAAAGAAGTCGTCTAGGGTAGTTCTCTCATCCATAACAACTCAGTGAGTTGAAGCTGATGTGAATGCTTCAGTGAGTTGAGGCTGAAGTGGTATTATTGATGACTTCAGTGAAACTTAGTGATAAATTTCTTACCACCTGTTATAGATGGAATTGTTTCTTTCTAAAAAGATATGCTGAAGTCTTAACCCCCAAGTATCCCAGAATGCAGCCTCATTTGAAAATAGGGTAGTTGTAGATGTAATTAGTTAAGATGAGGTGATACTCAGGCAGGGCAGGCCTTTAATCCAATATGACTGATGCTATATCAGTGAAAGAGCGCGCTTTTTTTTTTTTTTTTTTTTTTACTAAATTCTATTTTATTACATTGTTATAGACACACAGGGAGAATGCTTTGTGATGGCAGAGGTGGGAAAATGGAGTAATTTAGCTGGAAGCCAGGGAATGTGAAGTATTGACAGCCATCACCAGAAGCTAGGAAGAGGCAAGGAAAGATTCTCCCCTTCAGTTTTAAGAGGTAGCATGGCCCTACTGATACCTTGATTTTGGTCTTCTAGCCTCCAGAACTATGGGTTTTGTTTTGTTTTAGCCATTCAGTTTGTGACACTTTGTTACGGCCACCCTGAGAAACTAATACACCACCTTTTACCTATTGGATGATTTTCACCATAGACAAAACATCCCACAGGGGATGCATAAACACAAGTCAGTTATCCCTCTGGGACAGCTCCCCCAGGTATCTGAAGGCCAGCCTCATTTTAGAGAGATCTCTACAGTGATCTGAGGGCTATATGCTTCCATAAACACTTGAAGGTCTCTTATAACCCGTTCCTAGGTATAGTTCATCATACCTAGTGTGGTATTGGAGCAAAGACAAGATAGTATTAAACTTTTGCATGAGAAGTCCAGCCCTGGGAATGTACGTAGTGCCCTTGTGAAGTTTTGCTTATAATCATTGAGGTCTCACAAACGGGAGCTTCATCATAAGAAACGCAGGTTGGCAGTGCCTTCAGTGTAGCCTCTTGGCTGGCTGGTAGACTTTGGTTCCTCCAGCTCAGTTTGATGAAGACATTGTGTCCACAATCCTAGACAGACTGGCAGGGAGTAGTTAGTCCAACCTGTCTTATTGCTATGGCACTAACAGGCCATCCGTTATTCCCTCCTAAGAAAGACTGAGCTGTCGCCATGGGAGTGCGGCTGAGAGGAACATGAGAGAAAGGGTAATTGATATTTTGCGTGGAAGCCGGGGTCTTCCATTAACACTTCCATAAATTCCTTCTTAAGATTAAGAAGAATGACAAAGTTAGTTCAGACCCCACTGGTGGAAGATGGCAATCCAGCAGTTGATGGTTTCAGAGAGCTGCACCACTATGTTTTTTCATGTGAGGAAGTCTTCAAAGGTGGATCTCAAAGACAGAAGATTTTACTATCCCTCCCTCTCCTTTACCTCCTAGGATCTGAATTTTCATCTTCACATACTAGAATTTTTGCTTGCCGTCATAAAATCAGGGTCTCCATCTGAGTATCTGTAACTTCATCTTTTCTCCAGTTATCCCCTGCTCACACCCACATTATTAGATGTTCATCTGGAGAGTTTTAGTATGAAAGATACAAGGGCCTTTCAGTGAAATTTATAGAGACTGATTACATCCTTCACTTTGGCCTCCGTAGGCCACTGCAGGAGGGCTTAGTGTGTAATACACTCAGCCAAGTGGTCATTATCCTTATTAACTAAGACCATGTCAGTAAAAGAAGAGAACCCAGTGACTGAACCCAGATTAAATTTGAATTTCCTAAGTCTTTTTTTTTTTTCAAAGCTAGGCTGCCACCCAGGGGATATACTGATTGAGTTTCCTCAAGGTAGCTGTCAAGTGGGGAAAGGAAGCATTATCCCGGGAATGGTCAGGACAGAATCTTGAATTTCCAAAATAGGTCTGAATAATGCCCATGTCTCTTGTATTGATTATTTCTTAGGAAGCAGCCAAGAAGAGATGACCTCTTTCTTGGGATAGATGTGTTGAGTCACCAAACTGCCTTGTTAAGGTGTGTGGACAAAAAGAGGAGAGGAAGTCGAGTCACACATGTTTTCATGGTAATTTTTGAGCTGGCTCAAATGCATGTCGCAATGCTGGATGCTAGCAGATGTTAGGGCATGTGGAATGACTGCTGAATACTTTACCTGTTGGCTTATGTTTTGGTGGCTTTTGTGGCAAAAGGCACGGTATTATTAGACTGTAAAATAGTCTAGAAAGCCAGAAGTGTGACATATTTTAATTTAAAAATTCATAATGGAATGACTAGAGTTAACTAGCACAATGTACTCCAACACACTGTACTCTCACAGTGAGAGTCTTAATAGTAGCAAGGTGCCAGTGGTGGCCCCAAGGAAAGGACAAAGGCTCATTAAAGTCAGTTTGCTAAAAACAGTTGGGTATGATGCCTTCACTAGCATGGCTCCTGCCCTGCAAGGTAAACAGGCCGTTGTTTGATAAGAGTCTCAAGTCTGGTATTCATTGCAGCTTCTGCATAAAGTTCCACTAATGGAGCCAGGTAGCGCTGGTGGTGATCTGGTAAGTGTACGTTTAATCAGCAGCTTGATTCCCTATGGCTTATCAGATTACGGGTCCTCACTGTGGGCATCTTCGTTAAGTGACCTCTTGGTGACAGCTCGGCCTGTGTGATTTGTTGTCCGGAAGATTGATGTTTCAAAGAGAGGTATCTTTATCTCTTAGTCTGTAGTCTTCCAAGCGGCAGACCATATCGTTAGGCCAGTGGCAGTCGTCAGTGCAAATGTAGGAAGATTTGTCAAAGTGGGTCTTTGTCAGGACTGTGAGGACTTGACTGCCTTGAGTTCTGCCACTGAGCAGAACAACCACACCTGCTGTTGGTGTTACGCAGCTGTTTCTGAGGGAAATAGCCACAGCAGCCCATCAAACAGCATCAGATTTCAACTTAGCAGAATCATCAGTAACCCAGGCCCAGGCATTTAGGGAACTTCTGTGAACTGAGGGCTCCACTGGGCCATTGACTTTTGAGTTGGGTGGCAGAGTTAGGGATAAAGTTTCCCACAAGAGATGGCTGCTGTTTTTTAATGTAAAACTGATGGTTGCACTTTGGGAGGCCGACACAGGCAGATCACGAGGTCAGGAGATCAAGACCATCTGGCTAACACAGTGAAACCCCGTCTCTACTAAAAATACAAAAATTAGCCGGGCATGGTGGCGGGCGCCTGTAGTCCCAGCAACTCGGGAGGCTGAGGTGGGAGAATAGCGTGAACCCGGGAGGCGAAGCTTACAGTGAGCCGAGATCGTGCCACTGCACTCCAGCCTGGGCGACAGAGCAAAACTCTGTCTCAAAAAAAAAAAAAAAAAAAAAAAAAAAAGATGGTCAGGTCAGCTGCACTCTGAAATATACCATTTCCACAAGCAAAGACTGGTGGACGCTTCATACTTTAGTCATCAGATCCCAGTAGACCAACCCCAAAATAGAGATATTAGGCATTTATTTGTACTTGGTGGTCATGTCAGGCTGGTGCTGTCCAGAAATCAAATTGGGGTCGGTACGTGGAAGACAACTCATGTTGCCATAGGCATTAGTCAGCACAGTTATCAGTCATGGAGACTGTAGTTTGAAGCAGTCATTAGGTTTGTCTGTCCCCAAAGATACAGGGTGTGGTTTATTGGACATTTGCAGTGTAGCCTGTTGGATTGTTTCGTTTTCAGAGGACACTGATTTGTGGGCTGGTCTATATAAATGATGAAGAAGAATGCTCCAGTAGGAGATTAACTTATTTCAGTACCTAAAGAGTTCAGTAAGGTGTTGGGCCTTCTTTTTGGGGTCAAATCTGAAGAGATAACAGTTTTTCTTTCACTGCTTGAGAAATTGAGTGTTTGTAGTCTGTTCACATAGTCCCAAGAAATTTTATTTGGTGCTGTTGAGAGATTGATGCCAATCCAGTTTTCTTACTTTGAATGTGATTTGTTTTTTTGCCTTGCCGGCCAAAGTATATTTTAAATTTTTTCACTAAAGGCTGGTAATTTTGCTATACACTACGTCTTACATTTGACTATTCTGGGTTGCCTTTTTCAGGAACGCGAATAACTCTTCAATATGTATATAGGGACTTTATTTTTAGAAATGTTATTGTATCGTAGTTTAAAATACCAGTTCTCTTTCATTGTTTTTTCTACCTCAGGGACTCTAATTCTCCATGTTTAATCTTTTAAAATCTACCCCATTCCCTCTTAAACTTTTATTTTGTTTTTGTTCTCTTACCTGCTTTTAATCCTATTCTTAATGTCCTTTATTTATTTTCAGTCAACTCTATTTTTCTTTGAAGACTTTGTAATGCAGACATCATTTCTACATGGATTCTGTTTTGCTTTTTTGAAACATACTGGTTTCCTGAGTCTTACTAACTGTGATGTAACATCTTTCTGTTTTTTTATTTCCTTCTATTTCTAGTTGTTTAATTTCTGATTTGAGATTTTCTGTCTTCAACTGCTTGTTTAATGATATTTACTTTAGTTTGGAGTATTTTGTTTCAGTTTTCTCTTCATAATTTTGTTTTCAGGGAAATTTTTTATGAGTTGAAGAATTTTGATTCTTTCTGATTTCTTTTTGTAGTAGCCTTGTGTAGATGCTATTGATCATTTGCTGCTGCTTAAAAAATTTTTTTTCTTTCTTATACCAGACTAGAAACCATAGTTTACATGTGGGTGGTGATGGCTAGACTTTTGGGTGGCCTACTGATTTCTTAATTCAAATATGCCTTCTCCTCATAACGTGAAATAGGTTGAGTTCAGCAGGCTTATTTTTCTCCCCTGCTCACTTCTCCCTTCTCTTTTTCTTCCTCTCCTCCTCCTTGCAGTGGCGTATTCTGATTCTGAGATGATGTATGTTTCCATCGGTCCCTTAATTTCCATGACTTCTCTGTTTCACTGTATTGCCAAGCTACTAATGCATGTCAGCTTCTTCTAAGTTGTCCCCTACTCCCACAAAGCGGTGCATTCTTAAGACTGCCACGTTTGTTTCTGTATACTTCCAAGCCCCTTTATGTTCCGCAGTAGCCACTGTTCTTCCCCACCATATAGACCTGTTCTCAGTGTTTTCCAATTCAGATGAGATTCTCTCTTTCTTGGGGTGATTCCCACCCCACCCAACCCCCCATATTTTGCCTCTGCTAGGATCCCTCTTACCCGTTTTTCCCCATATAGTCTCCACCTTCCTATTCTTGGATGGATTACTGAAGTTACAGGTGTTCATTTCCTCACTTCCGTTTAAATTTATATTCTGTAGGATTCTTTTTATCCCAGTTACTGTATTGGCATTAGTAGTTTTGATTATGCTTTTTGGAGAACTACATGGTTTTTGGAGTTCTTTGTTATCATTATCCTACAGGAACTCAGTAATTTTCACATACAGTTTTAATCTTAGTAGGAGAAATTGGAATCTGACCATAAATAAGAAAGTTCTTTGAGGACAAACTATTTGTTTTCTTTTTTCTTTTTTTTTTTTTTGGAAACAAGAGTCTCACTCTGTTGCCCATGCTGGAGTGCAGTGGCGTGATCTCAGCTCGCTGCAACCTCTCCGCCACCTGGTTTCAAGTGATTCCCCTGCCTCAGACTCCTGAGTAGCTAGGATTACAGACATGTGCTACCACACCTGGCTAATTTTTGTATTTTTAGTAGAGACAGGGTTTCACCATGTTGGCCAGGCTGGTCTTGACCTCCCAACCTCAAGTGATCCACCCATCTCTGCCTCCCAAAGTGCTGGGATTACAGGTGTGAGCCACGGTGCCCGGCTAAGGACAAATACTAGCATTACAGTGATGATGATGATCATGTGTAGATACTAGATCACGTGATGTTCAGGGCTTCATTGATGATGTGTTGATGCTAGATCACGTGATATTCAGGGCTTTGGACTTTCTATGTGCTTAGTAGGATTTTATTGAATGAAATGAATGAGAATTTTTTGATATTGATGAAAAACTCATTGAAAAGTTTCTTGATATACAGATACAGGAGTAAATATATAAAACAGTGCTTTATTTATCTAAAAATGCTTTATTTATATAGGTTATAACTGAAATAAATGAAAAAAATGACTTTTAAAAGTATAATCTTGATAGCTGCACTTAACCATTTAAATTAAAGATAAAACTTTCTGCATTTTTATATCTAGAGCTGCAACAATTATATATAATAAAGTCATAAATTACAATTAATCTTTGTATTATTTTTAAGCATTTGTCCTTGGTTTCCATGATTTCAGTTTATATTAGTCATTAACATATTAAATGAGATTTACTAGTTTTCATGGTCTCAGACCTTAGTCCTCAAATAATTTCTCTTAGATGCATAAGAATCATTTTGGGTTTTTTTGGACTCATGAGGATGACTTAGTACAATCCAGTCAATACAAGTAAAACCACTTCAGATATGCCCCTTTCTTGTGATAGGTTGTTGTCTTTGTCACCGTAATACAATGAACAAAATACTATTCTTTTTATTTATCAGAAGATAGTGATTATCATGAGCCCATGCAGAAGAGAGTTAACATAGCAGGCCTGAGATTGTTATCCTTAGAAAGGGGAGCTCCCAAATTTGGCCCTTGCCTGTCATGGGAACATGGATTTTGGGACATTTTCTACCACTCCTTAGCTGAGAAGGGTGGTTCACTGTCCCTGAACTGTTTACAAACAATGTGGTTAATGCTGAACACCTGCTTTTTTTGTGTGGGTCTGGAATTTTGCCATCTGCTCTACAGAGGGCATCCATATGACCAACCTTCTTGGGCACTGAATCTGTAATGAACTTCCCTGGTAGACAACACTTTACACGTGCCACAACAGAATTGATCCTGTGTGACCTGACAGGGAGTCACTGTTGGAAATTTACCTAGTTCACTTCAGACTATACCATGTGCCTTTTCCCTCTGCTGATTTTGCTTTGTGTCCTTTCACTGTAACAAATCTCAACCATGAATGTGACCATGTACTGATTCCTCTGAGTCCCCTTAGTGAATTACCAAACCTGGTGATGGTATTGGGGACCCCCAACGCAGAACCATTTAATAATTCTGAAATGTTTTCTCCTGGTCTTGGCAAGAAGTTATATATTTAATACTCATTTTAGTTTTTATTTACTTTTTCAGATCTGTAGAATAAGCCTCCCCCATCCCTTAAGAATCTTGAGTAGAACTAGAAATAAAAAAGAAACCTTATTTTATAAACTTGTGGCTTTTTACTGTGGAACTGGATACTAGTATGGTAATATTATATCGATGCTGGCATATATTTTTGAACCATTTTTATTGAATAGTCACTATGTATAAATACTCTCCTGGATCCTAGGGGAGATGATGGCAAACAAACTGACCTAGCTGCTGCTCTCATTATGTCAGAGTCTAGTTCGTAAATGTCATGAAGGGAAATCACAGAGATTTATGAGAGGATCCTGGTTTTTCCTGTTAATTTGTGTGTTCAAAAAGGTTTAGTTAAGGGAGTGATAATTGAAGTGTTAAGTTATACAGAAAGACGAGGAATTCACAAGGCATGTTTATCTGCTCCCGTTTACTAGACATAACTCTTTGCTATGTGTACAGAGTGTGCCATGTGTGCTCTGTAGCTATAGAAAAGTTGGGTTGAGGCTGGGCGCAGTGGCTCACACCTGTATTCCCAGCACTTTGGGAGTCCGAGGTGGGTGGATCATAAGGTCAAGAGATTGAGACCATCCTGGCCAACATGGTGAAACTCCTGTCTCTACTAAAAATACAGAAAATTAGCTGGGTGTGGTGGCATGCACCTGTAGTCCCAGCTACTCGGGAGGCTGAGGCACGAGAATCGCTTGAACCCAGGAGGTGGAGGTTGCAGTGAGCCAAGATCGTGCCACTGCACTCTAGCCTGGTGACAGAGCAAGACTCTCTCTCAAAAAAAAAAAAAAAAAAAAAAAAAAAAAGAAAAGGAAAGAAAAGAAAAGCTGCATTGAGAAGAAGGAAGGAATTTCACTGAAATCCTGTATCAAGAGTAAGTCTAGTTTATGAAAGGAAATTAAACAAAATTTGGGTCTGGTGCAGAGAGTTGAGAGGGGAAGAAACTAGAAGTAAGGTCTGCGAATGCAAATAGTCAATGAATTTTAAGCTAGATGCTGAACACCCCAAGGTTTGCATACCCATTTGCCATTTACTAGAGTCTTTGTTATGCCTCATGTTTTTAACCTCATGAGAACTCTTGAGAGAGATTACTAGTATTGTCATGCTAAAAAGGGGGAAATAAACAAAGTATTTGTGACTTTCTCAAGTTTATACATTATAAAGTGGAAAGCCAGTCCACAAGTCCCGATTTTCAGAATTCATGTGTTATCTGTGTTCTTTCTACTTGGCCACATCATAATAATAAGTGTAGTATTACATTGTTTGGAAGTCATGTGAAAATTGTTACGGTTTTTTTATGTGTATCTAAAGGCCTTAACAAAAATCAAACCCAGACAGAAAGAGACACAAGGAAATTTTTGGAAGTGATGGAACTGCTTATGAACTTGACTGTGGTGGTGGTAACATGAGTGTATACTTATGTCTACACTCACCAAATTGTACCCATTGTATACATTAACCGTGTGGGTTTTTTCATATACCAGTTATACCTTAGTGAAGCTAGGGGAAAAGAATAGTCCAAGAGCATTCCCTTCAGTGTTTAGCGTAAGACATTCCTATGGTGGGCTGGCAGTTCATTAATAAAATTAGAGATGTCTGGAACGGTATCACTGGGTAGAAAAGTTGCTTGTAATGGAATTTTGTAGTATCAGAAGATAGATCTCTCTATATATAATATATAATTCATATACTCAGTTAACTGGTTAATCAGTCGTCCAAGTAATAGTAGTCCAATTATTTAAAAAAAGTATGTGAAATCTCTATGCCTTTTATTCAGTTTTGCTGAGAATCTAAAACTCCTCTAAAAATAATCTATTAAAAATAAGTTTGATGAGAGAAAAGTTAAAAAAATGAAGATAAGTATGTATAAATACACGAAAGGATTCCTGGCACACACTAAACCTCCATGAATGTTTCTTGTGATGGCAGTACTTTCAGTTGACCAGAAAAGACATAATCTCCATCTCTTGTGACACAGTTTCTATAATCTTATGTCTGCCTTTTTGATTCATTATAATAAAGGTCTTTAAAGTCAGCATATATTCTGTTCTTTACCACATGAAACTAAAGAATAGACTTACTGGGAAGTCCTGCAGGATTTAAGGTATGAGTTAATGCTTTCCTCATTTTGACTTCTCAGGTTTTACAATATATATATATGAATTTATTTAACAGATATTTTTTCAGTATCATGATAGTTCCTGGGCATGTTATCATAAACAAGGTTTATATTATTATTTAAGATTATAAGTGTTACCATAATGGATTGAAGTATCTTGAGGCAGTGGCCTGTATGTCTTACCTCTTCCAAACATTGAATTAATTCGCCCATTTATTCATTCATTTGTTAATTCTCTGTCATTAGTTGCACAAATATTAAATACATATTATGATCATATGTACTAGATAAATGGTATGGTTTGGCTGTGTTCCCACACAAATGTCACCTTGAATTGTTCCCATATTCCCCATGTGTTGTGGGAGGGACACAGTGGAAGGTAATTGAATCCTGGGGGCTGTTACCCCCATGTTGTTCTCGTGATAGTGAGTGAGTTCTCACATGACCTGATGGCTTTATAAGGGGCTTTTCCCCTTTCTTTGGCACTCCTTCTTCCTGCCGCCATGTGAAGAAGGTGCCTTGCTTTCCCTTTGCCTTCTGCCATGATCATGTTTACTGAGGCCTCTCCAGCCATGCTGAACTGTGAGTCACTTAAACCTCTTTCTTTATAAATTACCCTGTCTTGGGTATGTCTTTAGTAGCAGCATGAAAACAGACTAATAGAGTAAGAAAACTTGTTAAAGGAACAATGTGTTAATTGATTTCCTTACTATTGTATGACATTCTTCTTGGCATACCACATTTAAGCATTTATATGCTACTGTTAGTTTCTTTTTTTTTTGTAAGGAGAACTAAAATTCCCTTGACTTTCAAGAGCCAAGTGCTAACTATGCATATTGCATACACTGCAACATATTTTATGTTCATATACACTTTTGCTTTAAAATATGTATTTGGATCACATAAGTTACTATTTTCCAGGGAAAGATCTACTTAGGTCTGATGAAGAAAATGGATGCACAGGAAACAGCTTTAAGAAACACAACCTCTTTATCTTATATCTAGTGAATTATTCAGTCAGTTACAATATGGTAGTGAACTGTTGATTTCTCAGCTCTTCAGAGGCCTTGGGTCTATTTATTATATTTCAGTATATTCAGCTGGGCCTTGGTATGTATAGCACAACCAGAGGAGCAGCCGTGTTAGAAATCTTTGTGCAGGGTGTTATCACTTTATTTTTCTTCTCAGGGTACCAGAACCTTAAGTAATAGGTGAGTTCGCTCACTCCAGATCTATGTATATCACTGTCTGTAGAATTTTTTTTATTTGGGGTTTTATTATGGCATAAGTGCAATTCATTTTACATATATAACTATACAGACATACAATGGTATTTTCATATGAATCTGCTATAAGAAGTTTGATTAACATTAAAAAGAGAAGCTAGGCTTCTTAAAACAGCTCTTTAAAAATTATATTCATCATGGGAAATATATTAAATATGTATAACTGTAGATAATTCTTTTTAGTTTTACATAACCTTTTAAAAAGCATTATAACATAAAAAATTGTAGCATTTAGATTGTGATTTTTTTTCTCATAATAAAATACGGAGAAGATTTAATATCACACATTTAACAGAACAGTACCCTGCAGCTATTGCTTAAGCCTTCCTGTATCCTTTTGACGCAGCGTGACTGCCCTCTTCAGGTTGCATAAGTATATATTAGAATTTACGGCATTCCCTACATTCGTGAAGTTAGGCCTTTACTATTACTATAACTACCACAACAAAATATTTTTTAGATAATAGTGTTGGAAATGTGGTTATTTTAGTTAAGTGCTTGGAGTATTTGTGGTTTTTAACTTCCAATTTCAGATGGTAGTGAGGTCAGAAGTGTGCTTATTGTTAGCGCACGTAATGTCTCATTTCGCTCATCAGTCCAGGCTGACAGAAACATATGCAAGGATCCTCTGAATGTCTTTATCTGTCATTAGTTAAGTTTTCTCTGTCCCCTATTAAACGTTAAGAAGTTGGGATATGGAGGGCACATAAGGGAATGGGGTAAGCACCGGGTCTTTGTTATTGGGGCACATTTTTTTTTTCCTAATGAATCTTTTGTATTCTGAAGAGATATCGTTAATATTAAAATACATGTTCCTTGGGCTCATTTATTTATTTTAAATGACATACACATCTGTTTAGTGATCCTATTTCTACTGAATTACACACAGCAGAAAAAAGCCCCCATTTGCCTTGTCAGTGTTAAATTTTCTGTAAGCATTGTACTTGAGTCAAGAAAATGTAATTTGTTTTGGCTCCTGTGGAATTCTTTATTCTAGCCAGAGCTATTCCTAAGTATATTGTCTAGAAAATGTTGCTGGATGCTATGGCCTGCTAGGTTGCAATGGAGAATTTATGTGAAATAGTTTACATCTTCATTTACATAATATTTTAATAGCCTTATATGTTTTCCCAGCCAGGCCATTATAGTAACATTGAAAGTGGTTTCCAAACCTTCATTTTCTTCTCCTCCAATGTATCATACGTAATGTTGTGAGATACAGCATTCTGAAATATATTTTGCATAGTCTTCTTTCAGAAACACTTGTTTGCTATTTACAGAATAAAAGCAGTGTCCTATTTATCTTTCTACCACTTCCAGTCTTTATTGTCTAACCTGAAACTTACATTCTATTACTTGAACACAGAAGACGCATTCCAGACAGGGTAGTGTTTGTTTATACTGTGTCTGTTACCTTGCTTTTCTCTCCCTGCCTTTCTTGCTTGTTCTAAGTGTAGTCCTTCCAGACATACCACCATTATTTTCCAGTTTTTTTTTTTTTACATTCATACTTTGTTGAACTGTTCCAGCTCACTATGATCTCATCCTCCTCTGTATGCTGTATAGCACCTACAATATGCATTCGTCTTTGAAATATATATACCTTATTGATGTACTAGAGTGCATATCTATTCTTTCCTCTAACCTCTTAAAGGTGGAGACTGTGAGGTATACTTCTTTATTATTGCAGCACATATGAAAATGTTGAGTATCAGTTTCACTGATGACTAAGATCTGGATTCTACATTTGTTGTGAAATTGTCATTACTAACAAGATATCACATGATGATGTAGTCACTGTAACCTTTGAATCATGAACACTATTCCTTTGACAAACAACATATGTTTGTGATAGTACAGATTTAAAATTTCATTTTTTCTTCCCCTCAACACCATAACTAGAGTAAAAGAAATCTGCCTTAAAAGAGACATTATCCAGTGACATAAATCTGACTAAATGAGTTGTAGTAGACTCTCTAGAATTCAGAAATTCTAATGTGGTAAACTTAGCTTTAGGGTATTTATGATATAGTGACTGGTTATGAAACTGTATTGTTCATCATCAGTATCATTATACTTTTATTAAATGCAGCTTCTGTACTAGATCCTAGCCATTGGACAATATGTAATAAGAACAGCTATGCATAAAATCAGTAGTGCTACACAGTCGCTGAGAATTTCTGTTTCAGATAGTTGCATCAACAAGTATTGTAGGTGTAGAGATTTGAAGTGACTTCCAAAGGAGAGGCAGTTTTTGAGCAAACTTCTGAAAGAAGGGAGGACATTCTAAGTGAAGTATTTCATGCACGTGGTTAAGAATGGACATAGTATGTTCATGAAACAGACTCTTTGAGTGTGGTATTTTTTTTATAAAGACATAGATTATGTAAGTTGTGGCTAAGGTATGGAGGATTTTGACTTTTATTCTTCCTGTTGTCTTCATCATGTAGGTAGTGGGGAACATTTTTGGATTTTAGAGCAGAGGCTGGAATCTACAAATTGGTTATTGGGAAATGAAATCTGAAAAAGTAGAGTAATATGGAGTACAGAGTTCGAAGGCAAATTGAATTCATACTCTTTGACTCCCCATTACTTTATCACATTTTATTTTTAAATTTTTTCTTAATTACATTTTAGTATTTAATACTTGTATTATGTTGAAAGTTTTCAGATTGTAGTACTGTTCAAATTTAACCCTCTTAAAACATAATATTTTAATGAAAACAGTGATATGTGCTTCTTGTTTATAAAACAGAACTGCAAAAGAGGACCTTGCACTCATCTGATTTGCACACAGGTAGGCTAGGCCAGAGATGATCACTGTTACTGCTTTGTGATTTTTTTCTTCTGTTGTTTTTTAAAAATAGCTCTAAATGTTATTCTTATAACAACATTTTGTACAGTAAAGTTATCTTTACATTCTTATTATGATAGATGAAGATTTAACTAATCTCACCTTTCATTGCTTTTTTTTTCTTCTTTTGTTTATCATTGTAACACTAAATAACATCTTTGTTTTGTTGTTCATTATCTATAGATAATGTTTTTTGATTCCCTCATTTGTGATATGAAGATTAGCACGCATATTCTTCCCCATCACCTCTTCTTCTTCTCTTTTACCTACCAAATTCTGTTGGCTATCCTTCTATACTGTCATAGTTTATATTATGTACATTCCATACGGTAACCATAATTATTACATCTGTGTTCTGTGTATAGGTTGATTTAGAAAGTTAAAAGGGAGTAAACAGCACTTACATTATTATTTCTGCATAAACAGCATCAATGGCAAAGTAGTAGGTTATTATGATTCCTTTCTATAGCACCATTGTTTATAACCCCTGACCTGCACAAAATATTATATTTAAATAATCTTTCTAATCAGTTGATCAAAATTATGATACATTTTAGTAAGCTGCATATTTGGACCTTATCTCATGTTTTTGTTTTTTTTTTTTAATTTTTCCTGTTGTGGGAATAAATACGGTTTTCTTACTATAGATTTAATATGTTCTAGTTCTTTCTGATTCTAATGATTATCCTTAGAATCTATTCTTTTCATCTTGAAGTCTAAAATTCCTGTTCTAGTTTGTATTGGTTGCATCATAGCTTCACAGACTACAGCTTCTTTATATCTTCTCCCCGTGCTACCTCACTGCATTTCTAGTTGCCCTTTTTCCTCTCTTATAGTGCTCTATCATAGTATTAAGTTTTCTTAGTTTTTCATTCATACTACCTTTTCTATCAATTATATTTTAAGTAAATTTTCTAAGAATGTGGGGGTAAATTTCAGATTGCTTACATTTCCATGAACATGTTTATTTCACTTATTTATTTGTCTCAACGTGCAATTCTAAATAGAAAATAATATTCTGAAGAAATTCTTCTATTTGCCGGTATCTAGTGTTGCTAATGATCAATCCATTCCCAATCTCATTGCTTGCCCTTGTTGAGGAAATTTTTTTCTCTGAAAACTTTTAGGATCTTCTTTTTTATCCATGCGTTTTGGTATACCCTGTTATCTCTCCAGGTTGTTGTTTTCTCATTTCTCTTGTTCAGAACTGGGAAATGATTTTAATTTGAAGATTTAATCTCCTTTAATTGTATTGTTTACAGAAATACCATTTTCTCTGTTTCATCTCTCTTCTATTTCTGTGACACCTGTTTGAAAAAGGACTTATTGGATTATGTCTCTAGGTCTTTCTCCTTCCCTCATATGTCATTTTTGTTTTCGTTCTGTGAATTTTATTCGACTCTGTCGTCTAATATTGGTGTTTTATTTGAGCAGTCATATTTGAAATCTGCATAAGTGCTCTCTCTTTTACTATCTTTGTTCCTTTTTTATATGATATATATATATATATATATATATATATATTTTTTTTTTTTTTTCTTCTGTGAATACCACTGAATAAAGCAGTCTGCATGTTTTCACTGGGTATGTCGACAATACAAAGGCCTGACTAGACCTGGGCAGATTCTAGGGGTTGTGTGTGCAGTGACAAGCCTTAAAGAATAAGATGACTCCCACTGAACAAAGCATCATCTTGTTATCACTTACCATAAAAACAGTAATTTCCTTAAACCTAGTGTTTCTCTCCTGTAACAGTCACCTGTATGTACAGGAGTCCATGAAGAACTCTTTGTGTTACCCTTTGAGACTTGGGGGATAGGGAACTGATGCAAATGAAAATGAACTAATAAAGTCCCTTGTCTCTGACCCAGGAGGCTCATGTCTTCTGCAAGCATCCATGAAATAGTAACAGGCTACTTGTTAGCTTGCATTATATATGTGGTAAAATCTCAGACCCTGCACAGTTCCTGACAAATACATTTTTTGACAGAATTTTTCTAAGTATGTTAGTTACAGTTCCGCTTTCTTTATAATGTTTTCTGATTGTTCTTTTAGAGTCCGTTTGTTTTGAGAAGTTTTTAAGAAATCGCATAAGGTTTTCCTCAAATACATGATTTTTTGGGGGGCAGTGGGTGAAGGCTAACATTGGGACTGGTTGGGGAGGGTGCAGAAGTTTGGTCTACTACTGAGTATGAAGAAGTTTAATTAAGACATCTGTTTTTAGCTTCTTTTTTTTTTTTTTAAATCTCCAGACTCTGCTGCTTCTGAATCTAATGTTTTTCTAGCTTCTTATTGCACTGTAATCTCCTTTGAGAGTCTAACTTCCTCTCAAAACTTTTCACCAGCTTTCTGTTTTTCAGCTGTTTGTGGAAATCTTTCTGCTGCTGACTCTGCTCCAAGTCCTTTTGTTATTGTTACATTGTACCTTTTTATTTACTTTCATTTTGGGGAGGGGAAGGAGGTAAACTCCAGAGAATAGTCAACCATACTGAAGAAGCAATTTTATTTTTTAAAAATGTTTTCATCTGGAAAATTAGGAAAATATCTAATAAAAATGTGTTCAAAATAGAAGCAAATATCATCTTAGAGAAGGAATGTTTGTGGCAGCTGGTTTAGCTACAAAGAGAAATCTGCTTCCTGTTGGTTTGAATGTAAATGCATTTTTAGATAAATGGAATGAATAAGGTGGAGTATAACTATTTTCAATTTTAAAACTACTTATGAATTTTGTTTTTCTGTTAAACTAAGTTGCAAATATTCTTAAAAATTGGTCTTTGCATTTTACTAAACATTATTGGTAGATATATGTGTATAGGGAATGCTGCAAAATGTTTTTATTCCCTAGAGTAAGAGTTGGCAAAATTTTTATTTCAAGGGCTAGGCTTTGTGGTACATGTAGTTGCTGTGGTGTTGTTACAACTTTGCCCTTATAGTACATAAGCAATATGTAAATGAATAAATGTGGCTATGTTGCAATAAAACTGTATGTATGAACATCAGAATTTGAATTTTATGTAATTTTCACGTCAGAATACTTTTTTAAAAAAATACATTTTAAAAACTATGCTTTGATTGCAGTCTATACAAAAACTGGCCAGTGCTTGTCCTCGGCTTGTCTGTTTTAATAACTGCTTTGTAGATGCTTCAGTACTGATGTGTTTCTACTATGACCCATTGTTCTTACCAGGCAAGCTAATGAAGAATATCAAATACTGGCAAACTCCTGGCGCTATTCATCTGCTTTTTGTAACAAGCTCTTCTTCAGTATGGTGGACTATGATGAGGGGACAGACGTTTTTCAGCAGGTAAAAGAGTTATATCTTATTCATATATTTAACATAGTTGTTTGTGGTCGATACATTTTTGTTTGGCACATAAAAATAAAATTCATTCATCGCCTGAACTCAGGAGGCGGAGGTTGCAGTGAGCCGAGATTGTGCCACTGCATTCCTGTGGGGGATAGAGCAAGACTTTTTCACACACACACACACACACACACACACACACACACACACACACACACACACAAAATACAATTCATTCAATACGTTAATAAATACAATAAGTATTTATAATAAATTTTGTGATGTGATTAACATAATTATGGCTAAACTGATTTTTATAATTGTACAGGTCTTTGCCATTATGATAAATTCATTTTAACTTTTGCATCATACAGGAAATGTGTTTTTTCAGCATGCAGTGGCAGTTTACATGCAGTAGTCTTATTTTGGCATTTAATTATAGGTGGTAGTATATTATAGATAGTATTTTGCACAGATTTGTGACATTTTATATAAAATTCATTGCAAATTTTACTTAACTGTTATTTTTTCCAATGGGGCAGAATTTTACATATAGAGGGTTAGATATTTATTTACAAGTATTTTCTCTCTGTTATGGATTGAATTGTATACCCCCAAATTCATAAGTTGAAGCCATAGCTTCTGGCGTGACTGTATTTGAAGATAGGGCCTTGAAGGAAGTAATTAAGGTTAAATGAAATCATAAAGGTGGAACCCTAGTCCAAAGGGACTGGTGTCCATATGAGATGAGGAATCAGGAGCAGGAGTGCATGTGCACAGAGAAAAGGGCCATGTTAGAACACAGTGAGAAGATGGCCACAGGCCAGGAGGAGGAGCCTCACCCAAAACCAACTCTGCTGGCACTTTCCTCTTGGACTTTGAGTCTTCAGAACTGTGAAAAATAAATTTCTGTTAAGCCGCCTACTCTGGAATTTTCTGTTATAGCAGCCCAAGCAAACTAATCAGCGTATTGACCCAGTCTTCTCGCTAGAGCAAGGTGTTGGACTTGAGACCGGAATTCTCATTATCATCAATGTTGTCATGCTTGTAACATCATCATTGTTGACATCGAGAGCTTATGTCCAGGCACCGTTCTAAGGGCCTCTTACGTATTATTTCATGTAGCTTCACAGTGAGAGAAGTGTTGTTACTGGCTCCATTTCATAGGTGAGGAAATAAGGAGTGAAGAGACTGTTGCTTGTCCAAGGTCACCAAGTTAGTGTAATGTGTAACTAGAATTTGAACTCAACTGTCTGGCTTCCAGAGCCCTAGTCCTTAATCATGCTATTACCTTGCAGTTTATTATTTATTTTTTAACATGTTTTTACTGTGCGATCAATCCATTTAAAGTGCAAAACTTAACTGCCATCCCGGGGTTAATCTTTTCGGGTCTATTTAATTTGGCCTATTTAATTTTTCTCACATGTGATACTCTTTGGCATAATGCTTACCAGGTCATGGAAAAGCATGCAGTTCTGTGAAGAATCTCTCTTACTAATTGTAAATCACCATTAGTGAACATTTATACTTATTTGCATCCAGATCATTTGTTCTTGCCAGTTTCTAGTTAAATAAAATAAATTCTCTCTTTTTGCCTTCAGCACTTCTTCTGTTAGTATTCTTCACTTATTTCCTCCAAATTTATTTTGCCTTTTTAGGTTGTTTCTTTATATTCATCCCTTCAGCAAATAGTTTTGCTCCTATAGTGCCTATTCTATAGGAGCAATAAATTTGGCAAGAATAACATACATAGTTCTCCTCTATGAGCAGCTTACAGATTAGGAAGCTAATAATAATAATAGTATCATAATAAAACATATAAATATGTAATTTCAAATAACCTTATAAAGAATAATTACAATACTATAAGAACCAAATATTATTTCATGTAAATGATAGATCTCTATAGCATCTCAGGATAATTGGCCTTAGAGCTCATCAGATAGAAGTGCTATTCAGTATATACTTGAATCCTCTCTGTCATATTGGCAAACAGTCTTCTAGGTCCAACAAGACTGCTAGAGCACGGTCTTGAAGCCCATGACTAGACCTGTGGACTAAATGAAGACAGTGAGTTGGGTTAGTTTAGTTTCGTTGTATCTTTGTTGTGCTATTTTTGTTGATACTATGTTATCTTTGTTTTGTTGTGATACCTAATATACTAAGTACATACTTAGCATATTAAACATCTTATTTACTTTTACAAATATGCTTTCTCCTGCTTTTATTAAAACAATGCCTTTATTGGTATGTCTTTTTAAAAATCCTTAACAGAAACACTCATTTTTTGCTTTTTAAAAGTACTTTTATTTCTTAACTACTGTAAGAAACCAAACTGCCAAAACACCATGTATCTGATCCTTGGTATCATTGTTGAGGAAGCAGTATGGTGTGGGTGGGGACTACAGCAGATTGGAGAGGGGATGTGCTTGACCTCAGTGGGAGAGGTGCAGCTCAGCATCAGCTTTGTAGAAGAAATGTAGGTCACATGTATGTAGGCCACATGTAGCTAGATCTCTTTCAAGAAAAGACCTAAAGAATAATTTTTATATGAAATTTCTCTCTTTAAAATGTTGGCAGTTAATTCATATTTTTTTAAAAAAAACTTTATGGGATATTGTTATCTTTGTGTTGAGTACTGAATGTAGGCTGCTGGTATATAATAATATAAATAAATGGTTATATATAATCATTAAATTCTTTTGTTTGCTTTAGACATAATTATTCTAAAGTTTGGTCTATAAGAGTTGAAGTCAGTTGTTTTTAATTGAAACATTTCCTCAGGTTAATTTTGATTCAGCAGGAATCCTGCTATAGAACTGCCTTGTCTTTCCCAAAATCTAGCCCTTGGGTTAGCAACAAGAGTTCTCATTTTAAAATGCAGAAATGAGTAAAAGTTATAGCAGTTAATGAGTTTTATGAGGAATTTTAATCTACAACAATGCAGAAGTATATGTTTTGCTTCAGTTGAGAAACACTAAAATATTTTTAATGCTTATTTTTTTCCAACTGACTATTAAATCATATTTTGCTGAAGTACTGTCTCTGAATTGATGTTTTAAAGCACTGTCAGCAGTAATGTGGTGTCTGAAGATAATATTAATAACAAGTGCAGAAACTTGGTAATTTCTAGCTCTTTGGGGACTTACTGGGAAAGTAGCTTCAATTATATGTGATTCCCATAGGAATGGCTGAGGCTAGGTGTCTGATGACAGGCCAGTGGGTTAATGAACATGGTGTGTTGGAAGGAGCACTCAGCTAGGAAATAGGTCTATGTTGTGCTCTGCTGTGGGTAGCCTTGGGGAATTGGGTATTTTAATTAAGAAAAAGGACTGAATTGTATGAATTTTTAAGAACCTCTGAAGTTTTACCACATGAGGCCTTCGTATGGATTTTCTGATAGTTTTCATGTGGGGAGTGAGGAAGATGGGGACGTTCAGCTTTATAGTTTTGTATTGACGTGGTTTCCGTAGATGTCTCTTGTGTATCCATGAGAGAAATGGACAGGAACAAAGTATGGGATGGGAGAAGCCCAGGGAAGAAAGAAGGAACTGGTAACCGTGTGCTTTGTTCAGTTTAATGAACGTCCATTACATGGAAGCCCACTGCTGGGAGAATGGAGTAAGATAGACTCCTGATGTACAGGGCCATGTAACACTTATTATATACATTAGAGACATATTATTTTTATTTACTTATTTATTTTTGAGACGGAGTCTTGCTCTGTCACCCATGCTGGAGTGCAGTGGCGCAATCTCGGCTCACTGCAAGCTCTGCCTCCCGGGTTCATGCCATTCTGCTGCCTCAGCCTCCTGAGTAGCTGGGACTACAGGTGCCTGCCACCACGCCCGGCTAATTTTTTGTATATTTAATAGAGATGGGGTTTCACCATGTTAGCCAGGATAGTCTCGATCTCCAGACCTTATTTTTTTCCAACTGACTATTAAATCATATTTTTATATGATATAATTTATATATAATTTATGTATGATATAATTTATATATGATTTATATATGATATAATTTTTATATATAATTTATATATGATATGATTTTTATATATAATTTATATATGATATGATTTTTATATATAATTTATATATGATATAATTTTTATATATAATTTATATATAATAGGCTCCTCGGCCTCCCAAAGTGCTGGGATTACAGGCGTGAGCCACCGCACCCGGCCCCTATATACATTAGAGACATATTTTTATATATGTTATATATGCATGTTATATGTTATAATCTGTATGATGTTTATACTGTATTGCAGGAGCTTGTGTTTTCAAATCAGTCTTCTAATGAACTTACTAAAAAAGGTTTATGAAAAAAATATTGTTAAAGCCTGGCAAACATGGTGAGAGCCCCGTCTTTACTAAAAATACAAAAATTATCCAGGCGTGGTGGTGCATGTCTGTAATCCCAGCTATTGGGGAGGTTGAGGCAGGAGAGTGGCTTGAACCCAGGAGGTAGAGGTTGCAGTGAGCTGAGATCGTGCCATTGCACTCCAGGCTGGGTGACACAGCAAGACGCCATCTCAAAAAAAAGTTTTCATTAAATGGAGGTAGAGTTCAGAAGGTATTATGATATCCTGGTAATGAAGTGTCTAGAGTCAGAAAACCTGAGTTCATCTTCCAGCTTTACTTCTTCATTGCTGTATGACCTTTGGTAAATCACTTTATTTTTATATGCCTCTACTCATCTGTAAGAGAGGGAAAATAATATTACCTTTCTCATAAGACTATTGGGAAGATGAAAATAAGATGTTAGCGTTAGAGTAGGTAGCTACGCAGACATGAGCAGGGCAGGAGAGGGTCCCTCACCCCAGGATGTCAGGTGACCATCATTTGATGATCAGGTGATTGTTAAACTGTCTTGCTAAAATAATAATTGGTTGCAGCTGGCTGCTAGGAAAGGCAATCTCCCAGTAGATAGAAAACACCTGAAGATGGTGATCAGCCGCTTCTTGATGAGATCTTAGGACTTAAGCAGGCTCAAGCATGCGCACTAAGACAAAATGGTGGCGTTTAACTGTTATATGACCTGCCTCTGGGAGCACTCGACTAGTAAGGGAAAAATGCCTCAAACGAGCATGCGCACAACTTCAGTAAACACACTGCATACGGCCCCTCCCAAGTGCTGGCAAGCCACTGTGCAGGCACATAGCCCACCCAAAAGGAAAAGTCAAGGGAGAAGAGACAAACCCTGGGGTTATGCCAGTGTATGAAACCCCAAGTCAAAGGCCAAACAGTGCACTTTGATGTCTTGAAGTTGCCCACCTGATCTTCTTCCAAGTGCGCTTCTTTCTATTCCTGCACCAAAACTTAAATAAACATTCACTCCTGCTCTAAAACTTGCCTCAGCCTCTCACTCTGCTTTATAACCCTCGGATTCCTTTGAGGAGGCAAGAATTAAGTTGCTGCAGACCCCTACGGATTCACCACTGCTAACACTAATATATGTAGCTGTTTAGCTCTGTGCCTGATGCATAAGTATATGCTAAATAGTTCTTATTACTATTACATAACATTAGCAATAAATACTGGTGTGTAGCGTTCCCCTTTCCTAAAACCACCTTATTTTTGCATAAGTTGGTTAAATCTAAATTCTATAGAAATAATTAAAAGTTGTGGTAAAGGAATGAAGAGAAAGGAAAGAAGCGATGAAAAGATTACCTCGGAATCCCTTTGGAAGGGTTAACTGCTTGAGCATTGTCTTAGTTCATTTTGTTCTGCTACAACAGAATACCTTAGACTGGCTAATTTATTCAGCAGGAGTTTGTGGGGAGGGCAGAGGCAGAATATGATGGTTTGAATGTTTTGCATTCAAACAATGAGTAAACAACATTCAAACCATCATATTCTGCCCCTAGCCCCACCAAACTCATGTCTTTCTCACACTCAAAATACATTGATTTTGTCCCAATACTGTCAAAAGTCTGAACTCATTCTAGCAGCAACTCAAAATTCCAAAGTCCCAAGTCTTAACAAAATCGGATACAGATGAGACTCAGGACATGATTCATCCTGAGGCAAATTTCCCTCCAGCTGTGTATCTGAAATCAAACAAATTATCTACTTCTAAAACAAAATGGTAGAGCAGGCATCGAATAGACATTCCCTTCCTAAAGGGAGAAATAGGCGAGAAGAAAAAAAGGGGTAACTGGCTCCAAATAAGCCCAAAACCCGATTGGGAAAACGCTATTAAATCTTAAAGCTGGAGATTAATTTTTTTTCATTCCACCTGCCATCATCTGGGCACACTGGGGCAAAGGTTGAGCCCTCAAGGCCTTGGGAAGCCCCACCCCTATAGCTTTGCGAGGCCCAAGCCCACACAGCAGTTCTCCCAGGCTGGTGTTGCATGCTCTTGGCTCTATAGTTTGGGGTTTCAGCAGAGGCCCTGCTGCCGTAGATCCACTAAGGGGGATTTTTTACAATGGCTCTGCCTCTGCAACAGGTCTCTACCAGGGCTCTTGGGCTCTCCGCAAAGTCCTTTGAAATCTAGGTGAAGGAAGACATACCTCCTCAGCTCTTACATTCTGGGCACCTGTAGAGCTAGCCCTTTATGGATGCTGCCAAGGCTCATGGCTTGCACCCTCCAGAGTAGTGGGTTGAGCAACACTTGGGCCTACTTGATCCATGGTGAGGGCAGCTGAGGAGAACTACACTAGAATGCAGGGAGTGGACACCCCACGTGGCTCTGAACAGTGAGCTTTGAGGCCCCGTAGATACCCTAGGTCTTCCCCTGAAGAGCTCTGAAATGCCTTCAGGGTCTTTGTCCCATTGTCTTGATGAGTAATACCTGGCTTCCTTTCCATTTCTGCTAATCTCCTTATAAATAGTCCCTAGGCCACATTCTTGATACTCTCTCCTGAACATGTTTTTTATTGTTTACATACCCAGACTGGGAGTTTTCCAAATCTTTATGTTTTGCTTCCCTTTTAATTATAAAGTATGTCTTTAAATAGTTTTTGTCTTCTTGTATTTTATATGCATTTGAAATAAGCCATACTGCATCCAGAATGTTTTGCTGCTTAGATATCTCTTCTGCCAAATATCCTCATTCATTGTTTTTAAGTTCTGCATTCCATAAAGTCCTAGGACACAGACACACTTCAGCTCAGTTCTTTGCAGTTTGTAACAAGTATGGTCTTTTTTTCCAGATTTCAATACCTGTTTCTCATTTCCATCTGAGACCTCATCAGAATGTCTTTTACTGTCCATATTTCTTACCAGCATTCTGAGTGTAACCACTTAAATATCTGAGATGTTTAGACTTTCTCTGCAGCTTCCCTCTTCTTCTGAGCCCACTCCAGAATCACCCTTAGTGATCCATTTATAGCAACCTGGGCTTTTCCTAGTATGCTTCTCCAGATTCTTTTAGTCTCTACCCATTATCCGGTTCCAAAACCATTTTCACCTATTCAGGTATTTGTTGTAGCAGCATCCATTGCCTCTGAGACCAGCGTTTGTCCTAGTCCATTTTGGGCTGCTATAACGGAATACCTGAGACTGGATAATTGTAATGAACAGAAATTTATTTCCCATGATGCTAGAGGCTGAAAGTCCAATATTTAACTACCAGCATCTTGCAAGGCACTTCTTGCTGCATCATCACATGGCAGGAGGTGAAAGTGTGAGACAGAGTCAAGAGGACGCTCAACTTGCACTTTTATAGTAGCACTAATCCCACCCATGAGAGTGGAGCCCTCATAGCTTAATCACCTCTTAAAGTTCCCACATCTTAATATTGCTACAATGGCAATTAGACTTCAACATGAGTTTTGGCGGGGACAAACATTCAAACCATAGCAAACATGGACCAACTATTAATCTTTAGCAGTAGTGTTTGAAGAGTACTAATGTAGATAACATGGAGGTAAGTAATGGAAATTTGATTGCATTTGCAGTAGTAAAAATGAGAAATTTTTGATATAGAGCCATTTATTTTGGGTATTCAGCTTGTTTGTGCTAAGTTGTGTGAAGCTCTATAAAATGATTTGGAGCTGTCTTGTAAATATGACTGCTGTAGCCACAGTTCATTTATAGGGCAAGACCTGTTTTGGTCTTGAGTATATCCTTGGTTATTAAACTTCGTTGTTATGGGGAGCTAAGCTTTTACTGTTGTATCGTTTGCTTGATGTCAACTGTGATCTAATATATATATATTGATTTTTGTTTTCATTATTAGAAAATACTGAACTATGTTGCAAGTCAAGGGCTGAAAAATCTCTTGGCCTTTCATTTTAAAACCTTTTTTTGGTAATTCCTGGGCAACAGAAATTTTATTCGTATATATATATATATTTGTAGTTTATTCCTTACTGCAAATTAACCTGATACATGTTTTTAGATATTATATTGTTAAATAAGCACCATTTATATTAGGGTAGTGTTCTGTTTAGTATACTTTTCGAATAGAAATTACTAGTAGAAAATATTTCTGAAATATAACCAATTTAAGACAGTTGAGTTAATAGACAAATTGAGCGGAAGAAGAGTGTTATTGAGGATTTCTTCTTCATTCTCTGGTAAATTTAACTTGTTTAGAGCAGAAATGTTGGTTTCTCTTTCATAGTCATCATCATTACACAAAAAATAAAGTCTTTTACATTTCTAATAGGGAATTCAATCTACTTGTAGTTTGTTGGAAATTAATTCCATAATATGCTTATTTTTTTTAAACGAATTCCAGTACTTTTTAAAAATAACTGCTTAGGAAGTGAAATAATTCATGTAATACCAAATTGCTATATTTCTACTTTGCACTTTCAGACACTTTTTTTACCCTAATTATAGAATTCAAGAAAGGAAAAAGAATGAAATGACTTATAAAATATAGAGAATATAATGCATGGTATGAATGATGTATGTTAAATGTGAGGATTCAGATAACTTAGTCAAATTTACAAGTTCTTTTTCATCCAGTAGTGAATTAAGATAAATAAAAACAGAAATTTACCTCTGGAAAACCACTTGGATTTTCATAATAAATGCTGTTTTCCCCAAATTTCTACAGAAAAAGCATAAAATGTTGGATTAATGATCTATAATGTGGAGATGATACTATATTTAGTATTTTTTTCCTCATGTTTTACAGCTCAACATGAACTCTGCTCCTACATTCATGCATTTTCCTCCAAAAGGCAGACCCAAGAGAGCTGATACTTTTGACCTCCAAAGAATTGGATTTGCAGCTGAACAACTAGCAAAGTGGATTGCTGACAGAACGGATGTTCATGTATGTTTTTATTCCCCGCAGTTTTAATAATTGGCTGGTTGGTTTGTTTGTTTGGAACATTTTAATAAGGCTACACTAATATTTTTGAATTTCTCTATCATTATTTCTCCTTGCATAGAGAAAACTCTGTTCAATCACTGCAAATGATAAGTTGAACTTGGACTGTTAGGTGTATTCAGATGGTTTTTAAAATAATGGTTCATTGATCTTTTAAAAGCCATTAAAAAGTACAGGAGTTAAGCACAAGGTAATTTCAGAGGCTAAAAAACATATTTGAAACGTTTCAGTGGTGGTAATCAAGGAAATTCTAATTAAAAAGCAAGTTATATAATTTTTATCTATCTTTTGGGCAAAGAGAAAAGGTTAATAGCCACCTTAAAGCTATATGGGAAAATATCTACTCAGATTTACTGCTTTTGAGACTATAAATTGGTGTAACCATACTAATAGCATGTGTCATGTCTTTATATAATATAGCTTAACAATTCCACCTCTACGAATTTAACCTAAGGATGCTATCAAGGATGATTTCAATTTTTATCCATAGAAATTTTGAAAATAATACTCATTTTATTGGGAAAAATTGGATATGAATCAAATGTCTAAAAATAAGAATAAGTAAATATACTATGGCATAGCCAAAAAATGATTTACAAGAATATTTTACCTAGAATGAAGCTCAAGGTGTAAAAAGCTTCCAAGTAGGTTAGAAAAATAGTATTAGTTAATAGTATGATCTATTAGTTTGTTGTAAAGGGTAAATATGAGTATAGATAGACATATACAATTTATTATGGAAGGAAATGAACCTAAATGTTGATGATAGTTGATACTTACTTGGAGGTTTTATGACCATGTTTTCCCTACTCTCACAACTGTTTTTGACAGTAAACAATTGGAGCCAGTTATTTTAAAAGTATGTTCATGCAGGCAGTAATACAGAAGCATTAATTTTTACTATAAGGTAGAAACACATTTATTCTGAGTCAAGGTGGTAATCGCCCATATGGTACCACAGTCATTGTAAAATTATGTCATTGGTTTTAATGACATTTTGGTGACTAAACTTATTTCCTAATTCTGTCATTTTTTAATGATTTGGCAAATATTTTGTTGTGCAATGTATCATTTAGTTGGTGCAAGACATTGAGTAATATTTGAAGGGTACTATTGTTTCCTTATAAGAAATACTAAATTTTAATCAGAAATTATTCAAACCTGTCTCCCTAGCAGACTTAAACATTTAGTCGATAAACGTTTGTTAAAAAATAAAAAAAAAACAACCCAAAAAACTATATGTGGAAATAATTTCTAAAATGTTTTAGAAATGAAAACAGTACAAATAACGCCAATGTATATCCTTTATTTAGGTTCAGTGATTGTTAACATTTTATTCCATCTGCTTTGTGATTGTCATTATCCCTGCTACCCCCATTGTCTCTTTACCTCTCCACACATGCAGACACATATACACAGTTCTTTCTTTCTGAAAAAAATTAGGGTGAATTGCATTTTGAAAGAAATAAGCAAAGCAGTTATCAACTTCATAGGTTTACATTTACATATTACTTTTATTTGAACTACCACTACCCATATTACAATTTTGTCAAGCGACCTAGTAATATCCTTTACATTTTCGCCCTTCAGTACAAGATTTGATCTAGAGTGAGATATTTTGTTTAATTGTCATGTCTTTTAAGCTTCTTTAAATCTGGAATATTTCTACAGCCTATCTTTTCTCTTTAAAAGCATTGACACTTTGGCCAGGCGTGGTGGCTCAAGCCTGTAATTCCAGCACTTTGGGAGGCCGAGACGGGCGGATCACGAGGTCAGGAGATCGAGACCATCCTGGCTAACACGGTGAAACCCCGTCTCTACTAAAAATACAAAAAACTAGGCGGGCGAGGTGGCGGGCGCCTGTAGTCCCAGCTACTCTGGAGGCTGAGGCAGGAGAATGGCGTGAACCCGGGAGGCGGAGCTTGCAGTGAGCTGAGATCTGGCCACTGCACTCCAGCCTGGGCGACAGAGCGAGACTGTCTCAAAAAAACCAAAAAAAAACCAAAAAAAAACCATTGACACTTTGAAGAATATAGTCCTTTGCTACTTTTTAAATAGAGTGATCCTTATTTGTTCTGCCTCATGTTTGTTCATGATTGACTTCTGCTCATGCATCCTTGAGTATAATACTATATAGGTCCTGTTTTGTTTTAATCACCTCAATAAGCACGTAATGTCCATCTGTCCTTCACTGGTGATATGAATTTCAAATATCAAGATGTTTCCCATTTTTTCATGGTATAATTACTGTTTTTCTTGGTAGTAATAAGCTATCTATGTGGAGATACCTTAAGATCATGCAGATATCCTCTTCCTTCAAAATTTTCTTTTCGATTGAGCATACATTGATGATTCCTGCGTGACACAGTTTTTACCATTATGGTTACAAAATGATGATTCCAATTCTAGCTCTTTCTTCATATTTGTATTTGGCCCTCAGCATTCTACTGTAAGAGTCCCACTCCATCTATCCATCCATCCATCCATCCATCCATCCATCCATCCATCCATCCATCATCTAATTTATCTGTCATTGGTATGAACTTATGAATTGTGTTTTCTGAGTATTTTGGATTTGACATTCTAAAAAATCTTTCCGGCTGGGGAGAGTGTACCTCTCTTGGGGCTAACCAGTTCCTAAAGATAACAAGCCCAGCCAGGAATAAGTCTTTGATATACTACTAACCAGTCCATAGCCACACTTCCTGTCTCTGGTCCGTACACCCTAGGACACAATATTCCTCTGCCTTAATCATCTCAGGGCCAGGTACCAGACAACTAGAGACCACTCCTATAGCCCACAGCCCACCAAAATTATTTACACTAGTAAATCCTAAAGTGTTTACTCTGCCCTGCCTTGCCTTTCCTATGCAAACTCCAAAAACGAGGGTGGCTTAACTTCCCTTCAGTTGTATCTTCTGCCACCTGACCACTCTGGTGTCTCTCCCATGTGACCCTGTATGGCGTAGCATGCCTCCTGTTTCCAGGAGACCTGTGAGTATAATCAACCTTGTTTTCATCTGATCTCCTATGTCATCTGTCCTGGCTGCACCTAATTGATGTCTTGTAGAAGAATACAAGACATGTTTTTCCTCTGGTGGTTTGTAATTTACTGCTATTCTGAACTATTTTGGTACTAAAATTGTTCTAGATTTGACTAGTGAGAGCCTCTTCATGCTGGCCCCTATGCTCTTGTGACATCTTTCCATCATTTTTCTTTTAAGTATTTTCTTATTTTATGACATAACAATTTATTCCAGGCTCATTTTGTATCTACCTATCTATTTTGCCCAGCACTCAGTTAGTCATCTCTTCTAGGAGTCCTGCTTTCTTTTAGTAGGGAATGTTATTGGAACCAAGATAGGTATACACATTAGAAGTCATGAGTTCAGACCAATTAGACCTATTTCTAAAGATAGTCTTCATGTTTTAAAGGATACCATCAAAAAAGTAGCCCACAGAATGGGGGAAAATATTTGCAAATAATTTTTCTATAAAATACTTATAGCTGGTATGTCTATCCGTATGCATATATATATATATATGACTCTTACAACTTAAAAAGAGAAAACCCAATTAAAAATGGGCAAAGGATCTGAATGGGCATTTCTTCATGGAAAAGATACAAATAGCCAATAAGTACATGAAAAGATGCTCAGCATTGTTAGTCAACAGGGAAGTGCAAAGTCATTTTATATAGCCATTATGTTTTAAGGCATATATCTTCGACTCAGAATGTAAGTAGTGCTAGTGCCACATGTGAAAATTTGGATGGCATGTTTCTGAGTTCTCTGTGTTGAAAGTTACGAGGACTGGAATATGATCAAGAGAAGAATTTTATTTTTCTTTCACTTTTAAAATTTTCATTGCATTTTTGCAGATTCGGGTTTTCAGACCACCCAACTACTCTGGTACCATTGCTTTGGCCCTGTTAGTGTCGCTTGTTGGAGGTTTGCTTTATTTGAGAAGGAACAACTTGGAGTTCATCTATAACAAGACTGGTTGGGCCATGGTGTCTCTGGTATGTTAATACATTGTGCTTTTTTTTTGTTTGTTTCCTGTTCTTTGTATAATAGTATAAGTTGTATAATATTAACAAAATGAGCCAGATTATAACTATAATAGAACTCAAGTCTGAAAGAGAAGTAACTTTTTAGAACTTGGATAATGTAGTTTGAGTTTTCTGTCAGCCAAAACTATGCTATCTTCCTTCAACTTTTCACTGCTAAAATGTACTGTCCCTCTGTGCTTTGCACAAGTGCTAAATAAATACATGTTGAATACATCTAGAGATATGGTAAGACTTGATCAGAATTAATAGCTCAGAGTAATTTGCAAGTGGTTTGGAAATTCAGCTATTTCTGAATTTCTTATTCAGCTGTTCCTTTTCTGACAACTGTTTCTTGTGTATCTTCTATGTGACTGATATTTGTTAGATACTGGGGATATAAAGTTGAGAAATACACTCTGCGTATGAGAAATGCATTCTGGGGATACAGAGTAATCAACAAATGGAGTATAAGGTTATGTGTGCTATCATGGCAGTAAGTAACAAAGTATTGTAGGAACACACAGGAAAGAAACCTAACCTAGAGTAAAGGGAATCATGACAGGCTTCCCAGACTGTGACAAGAGCTGAATTCTGTAGAACAAAATGAAATTCTAAAGTCGTTAAGGCCAAGTGTTCAACATAAGTGAAGCCTGGGATATTTGGAGAACTACAGTTGTGTGGGGCTACAGCAGTGATGGCAAGGTAGGAGGGGGAAGAGATGACATTAGAGTTCAGCAGTTCCCAGCTCACAGCCACTAGACAAAAATCATTAGGATTTTATACACAAAACAGTTCAGGTATAATTGAAAATAAAATCTCTTTCACAATAGGAAAGAAAAATGTAAGGTACTTAAAAATAAATCTAACAGAAAATGTATGAAATATTTATGAAAAGAATGTTGAAATTGAGACTAGATAAATATATGTAGATAAATACGTTATATATTATGTCAATGTATATCTATTATAGATAAGTATTATCTGTAATATAATAAAAATGTTATTATATTAAAGATATAATGTATTATAACTACATACAATGTATTATATCTGTAATAACATAATAGATTTTTTACAGCTAATTGTCAGTTTGTTTCTTTTGCTTTCTGGCAGTAGCTCTTCATCGTTCCTATTTTATTTTTACCAAAAAATTAGGGGTCTTGATGACTAAGTTGGAAGTGATAGGACAGACTGAGAAGCCGCCCAGGCAAGAGTCACCTTGAAGCAATTTCATTTTCTGCAGTAATACCTAGAGCTGAGAAATTCAGACAGAACCTCTGTGGCTTTCTAGTAGATAGTCAAAATACAAATGAGATGTTTGGCCTTTTCAGAGCAAGGAAGATACGATTTTTTTAAAGGAAAATGTCTTAATGTTGTTTTCTCATTTTTGATGAATGAGTTAAAACGGATTAATTAATTGTACTGTATTTAAAGTTATTGGACACTACAGGTGACCTTAATTACCTTAGTCATTAAATTAAAAAATGTTTTGGCTTTTTTCCATGCTAGTTTTCAAGTTGCTTCACTCCGTAAAGCCTCCCAGGTTTCTTGGTAAAAATGCAGTACTTTCACTGTGTCGCTGGAAAATTAAAACTTCTTTGGTATTTAAGAGTTAATGTCACATCAAATCTTGTCACTGCTTTAGTCTACCAAAAATTGATATAGTCTCATCTCTGAATTACATTCAGATAACATTAACATACTTACATTATTCTTATTCCTCAAGAAGAGGCCCAGAGCTATTGCATTGTAAGCTAGTAATAATTGGCATTACTCTTTACGGATCTCTTTCTTCTTTGGGGTATGCTTCATAACTGCGCAGAGGAATTTATATTGGCCTCATTTATAAGAAAGGAAACAAAGATTCAGTAATCTCAACTTGCAAAAGCTTACATAGCTAGAAAGCGATTGAACTGGGATTTGATCTTACTCATCTGATTGCAAGTATTGTTTACACGAAGCTGGGCTTCTTTAAATCCGGACATGTATCTTATATGTTGGTCATTCTACTCAGTAGATACAACGAG
This sequence comes from Macaca nemestrina, assembly GCF_043159975.1. Taxonomy (NCBI): domain Eukaryota; kingdom Metazoa; phylum Chordata; class Mammalia; order Primates; family Cercopithecidae; genus Macaca; species Macaca nemestrina. The sequence continues at coordinate 138,978,573 of NC_092132.1, read as the reverse complement.
CCATTATGACTGCAAATAAATTCATAGAGGAACATTTATATGATATATAGATGTTAAATACTTCAGTTGATCAATTTTCTTGAAAACCTCTGCTATGTTATACATATTTTTTATTGTTATTATTTTGCTGTTTTACTGTGAATCTTGGAAAGTGAATTAACTTGGCATGGAAGAAGATAAATTCCAAGATATCTTGGCAGGTATGCCTGCTCCCCAGTCACAGCCTTTTAGAAGTCAATAACAGGCTGCTGAGAACAGACATGTTTTCAAACAATGTGTTTTAAAACACTACCCTGATAATATAATGTTAAACAACTTTTGTAATACTTTTCTGCATCTCTTCCAGTTTTTCTCATTAATACAGAAATACTTCTGTTTGATAGTCTTTGGAAACTCTTTAAATTATTTAAACAATGAGATTAAATATATAATATATAAATTACATTATATATTTTATGTATATAATTTATATTATATAATTTATATTACATATATGTATATATAAATATGTACTTTGGGTCTTCTTTACCATTTCTGCCTGATACCACCACCATTACCATCACCACCAAACTTGATTGTTGCTTATAAATTGAAAAACTGAATTTGTTCATATGCAATTTTTCTTATCCTACTTTTGAGGTTTCCTTAGAAAGTTAAGAGACTGTCCAAAATGCTGCCCTATTCATTCAGATTCTCAAACATTTGCCTATTTAAAATAACTAATATCTCATTTTTCCTTGAAAGTAAGGAAAAAATATATATATTTTTAAATTTGCCAAAATATTGTCATCTGACTTACACAAACTCTGATGAAAGCCTTTGACTGGACAGTAAAAGGACAGCTCTTAAAAGGAAACAGTAATGAACCATATAAGAGTAGATAACTTCCATAGAACAACAAAAAAAATGTGTTCAAAGGAAGGGAAATGAATGAGAGAAATGTCTGCTACAGAATCTCTAGCCCCATGCTAACTTTTTAGTAAAGAACAAGTCTAGGTACAGTTAGCAGTGGTGTCTTTTAATCATTTAACCTATACAAAAGTACTTCCAAGGAAAATTATTTACTATTACGAACACTTAGTCCTGGGTAGACTGTATTCTAAGGCTGGTATTTTTTTTTTCTTTTTTTACTGTGTTATTTTATTGTATGTGACTTAAAGGTAGGATAAGAATGAAGTGTATGCTGAGGCAGAGGAAGTTATATGCTTTAGGGTGTAGGATGGAGACAGAAAGGTTGCAATTTTCTGAAATAGGAAATTAGTATATGTAAATATTAATATATGGAAGTAATATGTACAAATATATTATTTTGCAATATATTTAAACAATGAGATTAAATTTGCAGTATATTGCAATATATTGCAAAGTAATATGTGCAAATATTAAAACATACATATATGTTAGAATTTCCTGGTTCTGAGTTTTAAAAAAGAGCTACAGGTATTCATAACTAAATCTTCCTGGTCTCATGCTTTCTAAGGGGGAAAAATTTTTATTAACTACTATTTATAGATCCTGATGATTGTTTGTGGAACAGAATATGTATCATTGATTGGTTCTGCTTTCACTCCCTTCTGCCTTCCCTCACCCCCTAAACATGGAGGATGATGGACAATAAGCATATACATTACTGGCTTTATGATAAATTTAAGGTAGAATTATTGAGTAAAATATTGAAATATACTAGTACATAATTTCAAAGATTGTAGCATAGATACGTAGTTTATGGTCTTGGGAAAACAATATTGACTTGGAACCAAAATGAGTTAAAATAGTATGTTTTGTAGCCCATAATGAAGATCTTCATGGCAACCTAAAGGTCTTCATAGGTTACTGTCATTTTAAGCCAGAAAATATTAGTAGGATAAGTAGTAACATTCATTTTGAACCCAGGAAAATATCCTAAGGATGTGCTTCTAAAAGCATGAAAGATAAAGCATCATTAAAATAATCTAATAACGCAACCTTATTATCACAGTAAATCATCGTAGGATAGAAGCTGTTTTCTACCTTTTAATACTGTGTATTGTAGGATGATTCATATACCCTCATGTTTCTGTTGCCCCAAATAAATTATGTCATTTTAATTAATTTTTTGGAAATCTTCAGCATTGGAGATTACTATACAGCGTTTTACAATATTTACATTCATGAAAGGTACTTTGGCATGTACTCATTGTGATTTATCAGTAGAAATTTATTTCTTGTGACCATTCAAAGCTACAGATGACTTTGAGTTCAGATGGGGATAGAAAAGGGTCTTTTTTCATCCAAATTTATTTGAATGAAATTACATGACTTTTATTATATACATATGATCTTTATTTTGTTCTCTTTAAAAATGAGAAGCAAATAATTTCTGATAATATTTTTTTCAATAAAGTAATGTTGTTTTTGGATGGCCCCAGACAGTTTTGCTCATCAGGCGACTATGTCATTTGGCCATTTGGAGTTGGTTATGGTTTTTGCAAACAGGTATTTCTATGTGTAGCCATTTGTGTAGAGTTAGGAAAACAGAAAATTAAATGAATTCGTATATTTTTAGGATATACTTAATATAGCTAATTCTTAATTTTCTGTAGTAAGAGGAAGCATTGGCCTCAGTAACTCAAAGTACATTTTAAAATTACTCATATATGGATAGATTTTAGCATTTGATTGTTGTTGGCTGAGTCTTTGCTTATCTTAATATAAAGTCACAATTGAATAAGCCTCACTGCGAAGTTCCATGCATGGATCTACTACACTTCGTGCACGGCTCATCTCCTTAATCCAACTCAATAGGGGTTATAAATACTTGTTGAAATTGTTATCCTCAATGCATAATTTCCTTTCCATGGAATTAAAGACTTAAGCTTTTTTTTTGTTGCTGTTGCTGAAATGACTGTAAAGATACTTCCCACCTTTTTTTTTTTTTCTGTAATGAATGCAGTATATCGATTGAGTTTAAATGAAAGAAATAATGATAGTATTTCTGTTTAACACTGAAACCAAGTTATAAAAAATCAACAGTAAATAATTCACTTGTGAACAGTAGAAATGCATAGTGTATAAATTCACTGATTTGCATGTCTGCTGTTACTCTGCTGATTTATACCACCTGTTTATTAAATAATGTCATTAAATTACTTAAAAACATTTTTATATTTTTAAAAACATGGAATACACAAAGGATTGTATAAAATGTGTATAGGATATTACATATTTTCTGCATAGTTAGCATTAAAAATTTCACTTTCACTAGCAGTTTATTTTAATATTCAGCTGATGAAGATACCTTCAGATTAGCTCGGGGTCTTATTTAAATTTTGTATTTTGCAGAAGAAAATGAAAACTTTTGATTTGTAAAGCTATATCAACTGCATAGTGGAAATCTGTGAAATAATTATGAACCCAACGTGTTGAAAGCATATAATGATTATTTTTCTTTTTAAAATACAATGTGAAATGTTTTCCCCAAACCAAATCCCTTATGAAAGTTCACTGTATAAAATAGTTAAAAGCAAAGTTGCTGTAGTTGAAGTGAGTGTGAACATCTTGAGCCTTTGGAGAACTGTGGGATCTGAGCAGTTTGTTTTGAAAAACAAGGACAATAGACGCTTAAAGGTGGGTGCCTTGAGCCGGTGGTGTTCTCAGCTCACCACAGGGCTGTGGAAACCTCTAGATGTGAGAAAGATAACACATGGTTGTGTTCAGTTGTGTTTATTGAATGCTTGCCTGTTATATAAATGTAGTGTTCTCCGACTTATATGAAAGTAAGTGTTCTCCGACTACAGTGAGGTGTAAGGATTGGTATCTGTTTTGCACATGGAGCCACAGCATTTTGAATTGTACCTCGCATGTAGAAAGTGTTAATTATTTGTTGAGTGAGTGAAAGTTACATGAATAAATAGGTTTAAGGACGTTGTAAAACATGGTTGTTTTTTTCACTGTTACTTAGAGCATTGTAGGTCATGGCTGGGACTAGTACATTTATCTTCTAGAAATCTTATATATTCACATATTGATCAGTCTTAGAATAGTGATTCTTTGTTTCAGTGCATTTACCTTTTCTATGTTTTTCGTGTTTATTCATTTATTGACCATTCAACAAGAGTTTGAAAGCTACGATGTATCAAAATCTGTGAAGAACCATGTGGAGATACAAAGATAAGACAAGTTAAAAAGACTAGCACATGAGCCCTGCCCACAGGGACCTTACATGTGTAGTGGGGAAGGTCAATCAGATATGTACATCAGTAACATACAAATGCTTTGATGAACATATGTCCAAAATCTTGGTGTCCCAAGGTGGTGGTATTTGTGACTCTCAAAGAAAACCCAACTGTACAAAACAAAATACTTCCAAAAGCACTACCTTTGAAGGTGTTCTTTGAATTAACTGCAACAAATATCTGAGTAGCTGTTTTATTCTTGCTCCTTTCAGGATTATTGTCTAGTGTCACATTTGTCCTGAAGCCAGAGTTCAAAAAGAACCATTTCCGAGGCTGTATGAAACTAGATACCTGAGTGTCTGATTCTGTGGAGAAGCAAAAAAATAAGCAGAGTTTTTGGTAGAAACTTCACAAGTCTCAGGTCTCGGGATGTGTGCTGGTGGTAAATGGATAAAATGCCCAAGTGGAAAGCTTAGAGTATTTTGCAATCTTGTGAATTAGAAATTACAATTTGGGACCCACTGGTCTCTTGCTGGAAAACCTTTAGTGGCTGAGATCAAATGTAGACAGAACTTTGTTGGGGCCATAATCCAGCCATGGCTCAGTACATTCCCCAATTAGATTAGGGTGATTACACATCACTCTTAAGGTTGACAATGTCAAGGAAGTTGAACTTTAAACCAGTAAACAAATCCAACATGAGAAGAGTGAGAAAGTCTGCGTACTCCAGTATGGATCAGATCCATTGTTGAAACAGTTGAATCCGTTGCTAAAGCAGTTGAATCCATTGCGAAAACTTTCATTCCATGATGAGTCTTCTAAACAATTGAGAAGAAATAATACTAATCTTAGGTAAACTTTTCTGTGAATAAAATAAAGAGGAAATGCCTCTATTCTCTGAAGCAAGACTAACTTTGATTCTAAAATCTGACAGGGACATATACAAATAGAAAACTGATAGGCAAGTCTTTCTCATGGATATAGATGCATTTATTCTAAACAAAGAAATTACAGACAGTAATAAATAAGAATGGTAGTACGTTGTCAAGTTATTTCACTAATACAAGGATGGTTTACTATATGGAAATTATCAGTGTCGTTCTCTATGCTAATAGTTAAACAGAAAAAAATATCATCTTTGATATATGCATATCAGCACTTAATAGGTTCAGTGCTTATGTGGGAATAAGAGAAATAGCAAAATAGAAGGAAATTTCCTTATTTTGACTTTAAAAAAATACAGTAAACGTCGTATTTGGCAACTTATTGAAATTCCTGAGATAAGGAATAATACAAGATGCCTGTTCTTGAGTATTTTACTGGGACCCTGAGCAGTGCATTGAGACCAAAACAAAAAACCTACACACATCCCAGTAAAAATAAAATTGCTCTTGTTCGCAGATGATTTGATTTTGTATATAGAAAAAAAATTAGATCTAATTCATAAATTCAGTAAGGTTAATGAATACATAGTAAATCATAATTCATATAATGAATCATAAAAGAAGTTTTTAAATCTTTTGTCATAGCATCAAAAAAAATCTTGAATCTAATAAAAGATATGCACACTGAAAACTGAAAAATTTATTCAAATAAATTTTTTAAAAACTTAAATGGCAGGTTAATCTGTTAATGGATTGGTAGACTAAACATTGTAAAGATACCCAACTTGATCTTGAGCAGAATTTCTGCAGATTTTTTGGTGTGGAAATTGACTGTGAGATTTTAGCAGCGGGTAATGAATAGAGTAGTTTAGACAATATTAAAGAAGAATAATGCTGGAGAACTTACACTTACGGGTATCAACAATTATTATAGATCTTTAATATTTAAGCCTTATGGTATTTATTTCACAAAAAGCCATCTGGAACAGAATCTATAGTCCAGAAACATATTCACACTATAAAATCACTTGATTTGTAACGAAAGTGGCCTTACAGTGCAATGAGTAAGTATAGCACTTTTGATAAATATTGCTGGACCAACTGGATATCCATATGGGAAAAAGATGAATTTCAGCTTTTGCTTCCCACCATACACAAGAGGAATCATGAATCTAAAAGTAAAATGTGAACATTTAGCAGTTTTAGAAGAAAGTATGGATATGTATCTCCATAATTGGTGGGGGGGCAAAGATTTCTTAGAACATAAGAAGTGGTAACCATAATAGAAGCAGTAATTGATAAACTGAACTACATTAAAATTAAGAACTTCTGTTTGTCAAAAACACGATTAATAAGATGAAAAGAAAGACAGGCCTCATGTTTTGGTGAGGACTATTTGCCATGTATACATTTAACAAAGAACTTGTATCAAGAAATATAAAAAGCTTGACAAAACGAGAAGAAAAAGACAACCAAGTTTTAAAAGAGGTAAATGGCGTGCTGGGTACTTTACAAAAATGTCCAAATTTCAATAAACATGTGAAAAGGCATTCAACCTTATTAATCAGGGAAATGCAAATAAAATGACAATGTGACACTATCATGCCTCTACCAGAAAAACTAGAATAAACACACAGAGGCACACAGCTAGCACCAATAATTGGTGAAGATGGATATCAGCTGGATCTCTCATGTGCCGCTATGTGGAATATAAATTTCATTCAACCTCCTGAGAAATGTATTTGGTTATATCTATTAAAGCTGAGTACTTACATACTCTGTGATACAGAATTTTCCAGAAAATGTTCCTTACCTTGGGCAGGTTATGTAGATGATGATTAGGAAGAGACACAGGAGAGCTCCTGTCTTTCTGATAGCGTTCCTTTGCTTGACTTCAAAGCTAGTCGCAAGGATGTGTTTGTTTTGTGAAAATTAATCTAGCTATAACTATGAATCATGCCTTTTTTGTATGAATATAGTTAAATAAAAATATTTTAGTCAGATTAATTGCAAAACTAAAACTTCCAGATTGCTGAAAGTAGTGAAATGGTGACATGTCAGTTGTTACAACCAAAAAAGGATGCATCAGTTACAAGAATTTTGATAAACTGAAACCTAGGCTGTTTTGCATTTTAGAAGTGCATGTTACTTACTGTTTTCTTGTTTCTTATGAAAAGTGCCAGAGCTGTATGAATAAATACATTTGTCACTACTTCAAATGATTCTGCATGTTATTCCAGGTTTGAACCTGGTTTTGTTTTATTAAACCATTTCCTGGCATCTTGAATAAATCATGTATTAAGATGATTTTTTAAACTTGTGACATACCATAACTAGTATTGCTACTGCTGTTGTCTCTTTTCCTCCGTGTAGAATGTAAGCTTCTTGATGACAGTTTTCTATCTTATATTTTTGTTCATCGCTTTATTCTCTGCTTCTAAATCAGTTCTTAAATATATAGTATCTTGAGTGAATAAATGAATCTTTTTTAAATATCAGGGCACATGCTACTTATTCAAGATTTCTAGCTGAGGATGGGAAGCCTCTTGATTTTACTTAATTCTTACATCTCTAGTGTCTGGTATACAGTAGTACTCCAGTAAGTAATTGTTAAATAAAACAAACTGGAAGGGTTCTGTGGAGAACCATCTATGGGCCATGAGTTAACCCTGTTTTAGTAGAAGATTGACTGGGTTGACATTAGCATTAACAAGATGTGGATGCAGGCATTACCATCATGGATGCAGGGGGAAGCAGGAAGAGTGGCCTGAATGGAGAGTGCAGTGCCAGTTAAGGCGTGCTAGCACATAGAGCCATTTAGGAGTATGGGAGCAAATTGTGGAGGGCTTTGGAATAATAATAATATTTATTGAGCATGTGTTGTGTATTGTGTGCAATTTTTAAGTACTCTACATGGATTAACCTACTTAAAACCCCTGCAGTTTAGGAAGATTGATACCAGTATTATCCTAATGTTTTAGATAGGAAACTGAGGCCCAAAGCAATGGACTTGCTCAAGGTCGCACAGGTGCTGAAGATACGTCTGCAACTTGAGTATTACAATTTACAAGCCTCCATTCCCAACTATTATAATAAAGTTCTAGGCAAGGTACTTTAAACATACCAGTGGTAGGTCTTAAGAGCATAGAAGGTTCTTGGGTAGATACTCCTGTTTGTGAATATCTTAGTTGGTTAAATGTTTTTATAGCCAAAGAAAGACTTTTTATATTCTCATTCTCTCTCTCTCCTTCTTCCCCTCTCCCCCCACCTCTCTCTCTCTCTCTCTCTCTCTCCTCCATCTCCCTCCTCTCTCTCCCTCCTCTTTCTCTCTGTTTCTCTCTCTTTCTCTGTCTCTGCCTCTCCCCCCTTCCTTCCCCTCCCCCTGCCCTTAGGAGATGTCCAGGCTGGAGTGCAGTGACATGATCTTGGCTCACTGCAACCTTCACTTCTTGGGCTCAAGTCATTCTCCTGCCTCAACCTCCTGAGTAGCTGAGACTACAGGTGCACGCCACCATGCCCAACAAATTTTTGTGTTTTTTTTTTATAGAGACAGGGTTTTGCCATGTTAGCCCAGCTGGTCTCACCCCTGGGCTCAAGCGATCCTCTTGCCTCACTCTCCCAAAGTGCTGGAATTACAGGTATGAGCCACCACGCTCAGCCAGTTTACCTGCTTTCTTCATTTTCTTTCTAACTCTCTGACTTGTGCGTCCCAGTTTCCTGGGCAGCTGTTCATGAACCAGCTTATGGGATTATTTTCTATGCCTGCTTTTCTTCTCCCACCCTACCTACTGTCCTAGAACAACTTCATCCATTCCTATGACTATAGTAACCAACTATGTGCTCACAATCCCCAAATCTATAGCTTTTTCCTAGATGACTGTTATTAAACAGTATATGCAAGTGTCTCGTAGACATCTCAGTGGTTTTTTGAAGTGAATGTTTTGAAAGCACATTAGAATCAGTCATTTTAAAACTGAACTCCAGATCTTTGTAACCTGCTTCCCTTTCACTTACATGCTTCTGTCACTCTGTATCTCACTGGGCCATACTACTCTGCTGCTCCAGTCATATCAGAAACAGTGGGGTTAGTTTTGATTCTCTTATTTTCTATCACATCACTCAATCACCAAAACTTACTGACTCCACCTATTAAATATTTGCCCTGTATGTCTGCTTCTCTCAATTGTTACCTGTATCATGAAGTAGACCACAGTAGTCTCTCGTATTTATGCATCAGCCTCCAAACTGATGTCTCCAGTCTATTCTCCAAACTGTGATTAGTGCCTCCTTTCTAAAATACATACTTCACCATGTGCTTTTGTAATTCAGTATTGGAATATTATGGAATCAGTAAATGGAGGGAGAGAAGGAGTGAACATATACATAAAAGCAAAACCAAAGGTATATACCATAGTTACTGTTGCTGTTTTAGTGACAAGGGTTAGGGCATAAAAAGATAAAACTGTAGTATTACCAAGTGTTTATTAAAAACAAAAGGTAATTTGTTTATACTATAAATGTTTTTGCTCACAAGATGTATCTTTTCCTGGATTTTTTTTTTTTTAAGATAGGGTCTTGCTCTGTTGCCCAGGCTGGAATGCAGTCACATGATCATGGCTCACTGCAGTCTCGACCTCCCAGCTCAGATGATCCTCTCACCTCAGCCTCCTGAGTAGCTGGGACTACAGGTGCACGCCACCATGCCTGGCTAATTTTTTATTTTTATTTTTATTTATTTATTTTTTTTTGTAGAGATGGTTTTGCCATGTTGCCCAGACTGGTCTCAAACTCTTGAGCTCAAATGATCCACCTGCCTCAGCCTCCCAAAGTGCTGGGATTACAGGTGTGAGCCACTGTCCCTGGCCTGCAGTTTTTTTTAAGGGCTCATTCTGTTGCCCAGGCTGGGTTTGAAATCCTGAGCTCAAGGGATCCTCCCATCTCAGTCTTCTGAGTAGTTGAGATTATAAGCACATGCCACCATGTCTGGCTCCTTTTTCTGGATTTTAAAATATAGTCTGCCTAAAACACTATGTTATATTTATAGCATAAATAATCAACTTTAATGTATACTCCAAATTTACTGATACGATACTCTTATACATTAAATATAGAATTTATTTCTCTCATATAACAATTTCAAATTTTTAATTGATGTTTTTAGATGGGGAATCACTCTCTGTGCTCACCCTGGGCTTAATAGTCTATCTAGTCTGTTTACCAAGTTTAAGTGAAAATATTTTATAAAATCCTGACTCAGAAAATATTCCAACCTAGGCTTAGTCTGTAAGACAAATCTGGCTTTTAACAAGTCTGAGTTAATTTCAGAGTTATTCTCAAGAAAGTCAGAAAGGGCTTCAGATTAACCCCTCTAAAGCTGTGTCATTATCTGTTGCAACACTTTGGCTGCCAAGCAGAAAACACAATCCAAATGTATTTTCTGGGTTTAGATATTGTTTCTTATTTGCCCCACTTTACTTCTTCCCTTTTGTATCCTTTTCTTCTTTAAAAATTGTGCTAACCTAGAACATTTAGACTCCCAGTCATATGTTGCTCATTCTTGTCTTTGGTGTTTGTGGTGGTGGTGGTGGTGGTCCTGTTTTTGGTACAAATGCCTATCAGAGCCAGGAAGCTGAAGTAAGGAGTGATTGGGCAAGATACAGGACATCAGGAAGTCCAGGTACCGTTTTGACCTAGAGAACATATTTGGTCTAAAGGAGTCCCATTTCATTAACTTAAAAATATTTTATGATTTAAACAAAACATTCTGACATCTCAGTTACACTGATTGAACTGTGACTTCTGGTTTATACATTCTCTGCCCACCCTCCCTGCAATGCCTTGATCTTCAATATTAGTTTTCCAAATACAGTTTTTTCTGATACATCCAGCAAGTATATAATCTCTGTGAGTTATTCCTGGCTGTGTCTTTTTGTGATTTCTTCTATCTCTTAACATCTTCTGAATTTACTATGTCGTACACTTTGCTGAAAGTATTTAGGTACTTAACAGAGATTTAAGTACCATAATCCAAGAATGTAGGCTTTTGGTTATTCAAACTAATAGAAGAATGATGTTTAGAGGATATAGAAGATGATTATCATATCCTTTAAAATATCACTAAAACATCAAGCGTGTCATCTGTGCTTCTGACTGGCTCAGGTGAGCACATAATATCAGATTGCCTGTCACCAGGTCAGATGCTTTACATATGTTACCCGATGCAATCATTAACATATTTCTTTAACAGAGCTGGCATCCCAATTTTATAGATATGGAATCTGAGATGTAGGGAGAATAAGTAACTTACTCAAAGTCACATAGTTAGTAAGTGAAAATTTTTTAAATGGGTGAGCTGATATATGATTTTTAAAAGGTAGTTTCTTGATGACCATTGTCTTTTAGAAATGCATTATTCTGGTATTCTTTGGTTTACATATTGATATATTGCACCCTGTTTTTCAGTGTATAGTCTTTGCTATGACTTCTGGCCAGATGTGGAACCATATCCGTGGACCTCCATATGCTCATAAGAACCCACACAATGGACAAGTGGTAAGTATAATTTGTAAGCATGAATATTCTGAAGTTTAATCCAGCTTAATTCAGGAATAAGAAATTATGTTTAGTATTTAGTAGGAAAATATGCTGTTTGTAATTCAAAATATATATTCTTTCTAATTTACTACCTGTGTCAGATATACACATACGCACACACACACACAATATTACTTTTTTTAAGGATGAAGTTCGCTTTAATGTTGATTTTAAAAATTAGTATCTACCGTATCAAATATACGTGCATACACTATTTTTTCAAGTTTATCTACTGCTATGGCAATAATATATAACCGCACTAGAGGAAATTGGAACAGTTTGTAGTCAGTGTCCCTCCCATCCATGGTAAATTTAATTTTCTTCAGAAGAGATTAATTACGACATTGTCAAAAACCCTAGTGGTCAGTGTATTAGAATGTTAGGAGCTCTTTGCCACAGAAGTAAAAGTGAAATTGATGTGCTGTTACATTAGTAGCAGAGTTCACATTAGTGACTGCCACTGAATTCACATAACTGAGTTTGTTGCCTTCTCCTTACATTCCATGAGTAGGAAATACTGTGATAAATCAACATAGAAACATACTGTCTTTGAGACAGTATTAGGGTGGTGAAGATGAACAGTTTTTCATTTTCTCTCTGACTTTTTCTACTTTTTCTTTTGGAAAAGGTACGTATTTTCCTACTACAGTGGTGAGGGAGCTGAGGTATTTATACACCAGATCTCATCAGTCATTTGCTGAGTGCTATTCTCTTGGCAGAGTTATTACTTCTCCAGCACTGGTGGACTTCATCTGTCAAAGAAAGCCAGCCAGTCAAAGAAATGCAGGTGCTGGTGGTGGAAGTCAGGCTGGAACACACTAAGGCATTAAGGGCAAAGAAACATGGGCAGTGTACTACTCATAGACTGTATTTACTACAACTTAGGTTAGTTTATTCTGTTTTAGTAGATTCCAACGGAGAGGACAAAAATCATGAAAAAAAACACATTTGGTATTGGTTTTATTTCAAGCTGTGCTCTGGATAACAAAGCAACAAAAGTCTCATCAATTAAATACAGTTTTATTTATAAGCCAGTATCATATGTCTTGTAAACAGTCCTTCAGAAAAAAGTATAAAAATATATGCATATTTAAGAACATCTATCTCTATAAGAAATTTTATCTTTATTTCACATTTTAACAGGTCTTTTTAAAAATTTTAGATTGATGGAGTACATGCGCAGGTTGTTACAAGAGTATATTGTGTGGTGCTGAGGATTGGGCATTGCTGAGGCCATCACACAGATAGGAAGTTTTTCAGATTTTGGCCTCCTTCCCTCACTCCGTCTTTTTGGAGTCCCTAGCATCTGTTCTAATGTATATGTCCATATGCACCCAAGGTTTAGCTCCCACTTGTGAGAACATACAATATTTGTTTTCCTGTTTCTGCATGAATTTGCAACTCCAGCTGCATTCATGTTGATTCAGAGGACGTGATTTTGTTGTTTGTAATGGCTGCATAGTATTCCCTGGTGTATATGTACCATATTTTCTTTATTTAATTCACTGTGGATGAGCACCTAGGTTGATTTAATGTCTTCGCTATTGTGAATAATGCTACAGTGAACATACAAGTACTTGTGTCTTTTTGGTAGAACTGTTTATTTTCTTTTATGTATATACCCAGTAATGAGATTGCTAGGTAGAATGGCAGTTCTCATTTTAGTTCCTTGAAAGATCTCCAAACTGCTTTCCACAGTGGCTGAACTAATTTACATTCCCAGCAGTGGCGTATAAGCATTCCCTTTTCTCCACAGCCTTGCAAACATCTGTGTTTTTTTGACTTTTCTATAATAGCCATTCTGACTTGTGTGGTGTCTCATTGTAGTTTTGATTTGCATTTCTCTGATGATTAGTGTTGATGAGCCTTTTTTTCATGTTTATTGACCACTTGTATGTTTTCTTTTGAGAAGTATCAGTTCATATCCTTTGCCCACTTTTTAATGGGGTTCTTTATTTTTTACTTAAGTTTTTTAAGTTCCTTATAGATTCTGGATATTAGTCCTTCATCAGATGCATAGTTTGTATTTTCTCCTGTGCAGGTTGTCAATTTACTCTGTTGATAGTTTCTTTTGCTGTGCAGAAGCTCTTCAGTATAATTAGGTTCTACTTGTCAATTTTTGTTTTATTTGGATTGCTCTTGAAGACTTAGTCATGAAATGTTTGACTAGACCAGTGTCCAAAAGGATATTTCTTAGGTTTTCATCTGGGATTTTTATAGTTTTAGGTATTTTTAAGTCTTTAATCCATTTTGAGTTAATTTTGTATATATGGAAAGCTAGGAGTCAAGTTTCATTCTTTTGCATATGGCTAGCCACTTACCCCAGCACCATTTATTGAATAGGTGTTTATTCCCCATTGTTTGTGTAGACTTTGTCAAAGATCAGGTGGTTGTAGATGTGTAACTTTACTTCTGGGTTGTCTGTTTTGTTGCATTGGTCTGCATGTCTATTTTTGTACCAATACTATGCTGTTTTGGTTACTGTTGCTTTGTAGTATAGTTTGATGTTAGGTAATATCCCTCTAGCTTTGTCATTTTTGCTTAGGATTACTTTGACTATTTATGCTATGTTTGGGTTCCATATGAATTTTAGAATAGCTTTTTTTTTTTTTTTTGTAATTCTGTGAAAAATCATGGTAAATGGAGAGGAATGGTACTTAACCTGTACATTGCTTTGGGCAGAATGGCCATTTTAATGATAGTGAGCCTTCCAATCCATGAGCATGGGATGTTTTTCCCTTTATTTGTGTCATCCGTGATTTCTTTCAGCAATGTTTTGTAGCTCTCCTTATAGAGATCTTTCACCTCTTTGGTTACATGTATGCCTAGGTAATGTGTGTGTGTGTGTGGCAGTTGTGAATAAGAATGTGTTCTTGATTTGATTCTCAGCTTGAACGTTATCTCAATAACTCAAGCATTATTTAGAAATGCTACTAATTTTTGTAGATTGATTTTGTATCCCGAAACTTTACTGAAATCGTTTATCAAGCCTTTTGCTAGAGTCTTTAGGGTTTTCTAGATATAGAATCATATGGTCTGCAAAAAGAGATACTTTGACTTATTCTTTTCCTAAATGGATGTCTTCTGTTTCTTTTTCTTGCCTTATTGCTCTCATGAAGACTTCCAGTACTATGCTGAATAGGAGCAGAGAGTGGACATACTTGTCTTGTTCCAGTTCGTAGGGAGAATGGTTACAGCTGTTGTCTCTTGTTCGGTATGATGTTGCCTGTGGGTTTGTCTTAGATGGCTCTTATGATTTTGAAGTATATTCCTTTGATGCATTTGAGGATTTTTATCATGAATAGATGCTGGACATTATTGAAAGCTTTTTCTGTGCCTATTGTGATGTTGGTATGGTTTTGTTTTTAAATATGTTTATGTGGCATATTACATTTATTGATTTGTGTATGTTGAACCAACTTGGCATGCCAGAAATGAAACCTCCTTGATTATGGTGAGTTAACTTTTGAATGTGCTGTTGGATTCAGTTTGCTATAATAATATTTTGTTGAGGATTTTTACATCTATGTTCATTAGTGATATTGGTGTATAATTTTTTGTTGTTGTTGTGTCTTTGCCAGGTTTTGGTATCAGTGCTGCTGGCTACATAGAATGTGTTAGGGAGGATTCCTCCTTTGTGTTTTTTTTTTTCTGAGTAGTTTCAGTAGGGTTGGTACCAGTTCTTCTTTATATATTTTACAGAATTCATCTGAATACATCTGGTCCAGGGCTTTTTTTGGTTAGTAGGTTTTTTATTACTGATTCAATTTCGGAAGTCAGTATTTGTCTGTTCAGGGTTTCGGTTTCTTCCTGGTTCAGTCTTGGAAGAGTGTATGTTTCCAGGAATTTATCTATTTACTCTAGATTTTCTAGTTTTTGTACAATGAGGTATCAATATAGTGCCTGAGTATCTTTTTTATTTCTGTGGCATCAGTTGTAACGTCACCTTTGTCATTTCTGATTGTGCTTATTTTGATCTTTTCTTTTTCTTCTTTGTTAATCTAGCCAATAGTCTTTTGATCTTGTTTATCCTTTCAAAGAACCAACTTTTGGTTTCATTGATTCTTTATGTAGATTTCTGGGCTTCAATTTCATTCAGTTATGCTCTGATTTTAGTTATTTATTTTTGTCTGCTACCTTTTGGGCTAGTTTTTTCTTGTTTTTCTAATTTCTCTAGATGTGATGTTACATCGTTGAGATTTTTCTGTCTTCTTGATATAGGTATTTAAACACTATAAACATTTCTCTTAACATTGCTTTTACTGTATCCTAAAGATTTTGGTATGTTGTATCTTTGCTGTCATTTGATTCAAAGAATTTTTTATTTTCTGCCTTAATTTGTTATTTACCCAAAAATCATTCAGGAGCAAGTTGTTTAGTTACTGTGTAATTTTGTGTTTTTGAGATTTCCTCTTGAAATTAATTTCTATTTTTATTCCACTGTGATCTGAGAATATGCTCGGTATGATTTTGATTGTTTTGAATACTTTGTGACCAAGGATGTGATTGATCTTTGAGTATGTTTCATGTTCAGATAAGATAAGAAGAATGTTTATTCTGCAGTTGTTTTGCAGAGTATTCTGTAGATGTCAGTTAAGTCCATTGCATTTAATTTAAGTTCAGAATTTCTTTGTTAATTTTCTGCCTCAGTTATCTGTCTAATGCTGTGATTGGGGTCTCGACATTCCCCCACTATTGTTGTGTGCCTATCCAAGTCTTTTTGTAAATCTAGAAATTTTTTATGAATGTTTTATGAATCTAGGTGCTCCAATTTTGGATGCATATATATTTAAGATACTTAAGTCTTCTGAATGAACTCTTTATCATTATGTAATTACCTTCTTTGTCCTTTTTTAACTGTTGTTGATTTAAAGTCAGTTTTATCTCATATAAGTACAGTCTCTGCTCTGTTTTGTTTTTCTTTTGAGTGTTAGATCTTTATCCATTACTTTGAGCCTATGAGTATTGTTACATGTGAAATGGATCTATTGGAGATGGAACATATTTTAATGCAGTTTTCCACTGTCTATTAAGTGGAGCATTTAGACTGTTTACATTCAACGTTAATACTGATATGCGAAGTTTTCTTCCTGTTGTGGTGGTGTTAGCTGGTTAACCTTTAGTCTTGATTGTGTAGTTGCGTTATAGGGTCTCTGGGCCATGTGCTTACGTGTGTTTCTGTGGTGGCAGCTATTATTCTTTTGTTTCCATGTTTAGAACTTTCTTAAGTAGCTCTTGTAAAGCCAGTCTTGTGGTAATGAATTCTCGTAGTGATTGATTCTCTGGGAAAGATTTTATTTTTTCACTTATCAGCTTATTTGGCATGAGATGAAATTCTTGGTTGGAATTTTGTTTCTTTAAGAATTCTAAAAGTTGGCCCCGCTCTCTTCTGGCTTGTATGTTTTCTGACAGGAATTCCTGTGTTAGCCTGATGGGGTTCCCTTCATAGGTGATATGACCCTTTTCTCTAGCTGCCTTAAGATTTTTCTTTTGCATTGTCCTTGGAAAGGCTGATGACTATTTGCCTTGGGGACAGTCATCTTGTGTAGTTTCTTGCAGGGAATCTCTGCATTTCTTTTTATTTGCACATTCATTTCTCTAACGAGATTGGGGAAATATTTGTGGGTTATATCCTCAAATATGTTTTCCAAGTTTTCTGCTTTCTCTTAAGAATGCAAAATGAGTCATAGATTTGGTTGTTTTACATAATCTCTTATTTCTCAGAGGCTTTGTTCATTTTTTAAAATTATTTTTTCTTTATCTGACTGGGTTGATTTGAAGGAGTGATAATCAGGCTCTGAAATTGTTTCTTCTGCTTGATCTAGTCTATTGTTAAGACTTCCAACTGTAATTTGAAATTCCTGTAGTGGATTTCTCAATTCCAGAGGTTTAGTTTGTTTCTTTCTTACTATATCTTTGTTGTCTTTCAAATTTTGAATTGCTTTTCTGACGTGCTTGAAGTGGATTTCAACTTCCTGTTGGATCTCATTGAGCTTCTTTGCCATCCAGCTTCTGAATTTATATCTTTAATTTCACACATTTCATCCTGGTTAGGATCGATTGTTAGGGAGCTAGTGCAATCCTTTGGACATTACAAAAGACGAACTTTTTCAATTCTTGTACTTCCTACACTGATTCCTTCTCAGAAAGAACTGGTGCTGCTTTTTCTTTTTGAATTTGCTGTTGTTTGGTTGGGGCTTTTTATTTTTATATTCTTTTTTCCTTGAAGGTTTGACTATGGTGTATGGTGTGTATAGTCAGTTGGCTTTGTCTCTGAGTGCTTTCATAGGGCCAAGACTTTTTACGGTTTCCTTGGTTGTAAATAGGTTCCTGTGGTGGGTTTCACAGGCTCTGAGTGTTGAAGCAATGTGGTTTTGTTTGGTGGTGTAATTCAGAGTGCAGTCCACTGGATGACACTTAAGAGGTAAGGGCATGCAAATAGGATCTTAGTTGTGCTCTCCACTATTGTATTTCATTGCATCCACAGTAGTGCTCTGGGGAGGGAAGGCGGGGGCGAGATATGACTGCCTCTCTGCTTTCTGAGCTTTGGCGGTAACCCATTCAACTACTGGTGCCTTTCCAATGTTTTCCTTGCCCTGGGGGTGGGTAGGGGGTGGGCTGTAATGGACTATGCTTCTGCCTCCTGTAGAGCAGTCCAGGAGAGTCACAACTCGTTGGAAACCCACTCTTCTCTGTATTTGCGTGAGTCAGAGCGAGTTGTGGAGTGTGTTCACTGGTGGTCTGGTGATGCAGCAGATGAAGGGCAGAGGATCCTGACCAGGGCAGCAGTGGAACCATATGTACAACTGGTATATTTTCAACCTGGCAGCCCAACAAGCTTGAGTTCTCCTGACCTGGTGGGTCTCCCTCCAGTGTCTGCACCAGGAGCAGGCCCAACCGGCTAAGCTTGTCCTAAGCCTTCTGCACCCAGATAACTGTTCTAGACATTTGATGCCTTGGGACTCCTTGGGGAAGAAGCTGCAGCTGGCTGTCAGGCTGCATTCATCCCGGACTGGTCTTATGGAAGGGAGGATGCCCAGCTCTGATGTCAGCACATGAGCCCATGCCACAGTCTTCTCTGTGTTCTGAGACTGAGGGCTGCTTCCCCACTCAAGCTAAGGCCACAGATCTCAGCTTGGTATCCCTGGGTGGTGTCGTCAAGTCCTGGGGAGTTGGGACCAGATTCAGGGGTTTGTTCTCTAGCCCCTGGATGTCAGGCACCAGCTGTGCTGCAGGAGAGCAGACTGCTCCTAGGCCTGCAGCAAAACAGATGGGGCAATGGAGGCTGTGCTGTGGGCACACTTCTGCAAGATCACTCAGGCAGGCAGGCTTAGGAGAGGCCACGGGGTTACATGGATCAGATGCCCCCCAGCCCTGTAGCAATGGTGGCTCTGCTCTCTTCCAGCCTAGCAGACAGCAGGAGCTGCAGCCACTCAGTACAGCATGGCAAGCCTTGGGGCATGGACACCTGTGGTCCCACATTTTGCTGCAGCTGCACTGCACAGTGAAACATTTGGGGATGTATGCAAGTTTGAGCTGTGCTTCTGCCTGTTCTCTGGGTGGCTTCCCTGCCAGTTCAGAGGTCTTTGGGGGTCTTGGGAAACCTGTAGCTGGGATCCCAGAGGTATGTGGTGGGAGTGTGGTGCCGAAGTTCCTTCACTCACTGCTTCTTCAGGTCTGGTTCAGTACAGGGGGCCGGTCCTAGTGCCCAGCGACTCTGAGTGGCCTCCTAGCTTCCTCCCTCTTTAATCACAATGTCCATCTCCTCTCTGTTGACCTGATGCTTTCTCACAAAATCTTTATTCAGAGTGTGATGGTTTATTTGATATTTTGGTTCCGCTTGGTGGAATAGACAGTTCCCGGCTGTTTCTAGTTAGACATCTTGAAGATTTAAAAAATTCTTAAACAGATGGATAGATAATTTGTTCCCTTATCAGAAAGTTTATTATTGATGCTATGTCAACAGGGCCTTTGTTTTGAATTGTATTTTTCAGAAGTGGTGTTCACTGCAGTCCTCTGAGCCATTTATTTCTACTGCACATTGACCTCAACATCAACAGTGTACATTTGGGGAAAACACTGTTTAGAATGGCACATAGTTTGTGGCAATCAACAGAATCAGTGTATAACAGACCTGTATCAGCTCTGATATTCTGATTCTATCTTTAATAGCTGAATTTTCCAACTGCAGTGAGCAAATTGGGCCTGACAAGCTTAATAAAAGACAGGAGTATTTTGCTGGGTGTTCTTTTAGTTCTTTGTTTTTTTTTTTGAAAAATTAGTGGTATTTGTAAGGCTAGTGACTCCGCTCACATTTTCATGTTAATTGTGAAATCAAACATGTCTAGGAAAACCTGAAGATATTGACAAAGTGTTTCTTCATTGAACTTAAATGTAAATGAACACAGAGAATATAAAGAAAATTAATAGTGCAGGCAGTGTGGTGCTGTGCTGATTTGCAAGTTTATTTGTTTGTCACTATTAAGATACTATATAATGGCACAAGTCAAGTACTAATGGTCCACTGAACAGCATGAAAGTCAACACAAAAGCAGTCATTATTGTGTAACTAAAGGGAAACTATACAAACGTATGGTTACATAGGACATAGAAACAATTTCTGTTGTTAAAAAAGCAATAATCTTTTAACAATATGCACTTGACGAAATAAAGCTTATGCGTAGGCTGTAACTCCCACCATGAACAAATGCGTTACTTTCAAGATTGGGATTTTAGCTACTGCTTGACAAGAATTTCTCTGGGTTTGCCAGATATAGTCCAAAAATTTTCACTGCATTATAATTCAGTTGTGAGTAAAACTGAGTGTTATATTCTACATGCACATGCAGAACATTTTATTGCAAAATGACCTGCTGATGTAGTCTAAAATTTATCATTGAGGCATTTTTTTCCTATTTCTTAGGCAACCATATTATACTTTATCCAACTTTTTTCACTTTCATGCCTCAGGGATTTTGTATATGCTAGGTCTTTGAGAGCCATTAAGGATGCTATCATCCCATTTTTTAAAAAAGTTAAAAATCATATAGACTGATTTAGATTAAATGTAATGCTTTCAACAGAAATATTTACAAAGGGCATTCAGTAGCTTTATTACAGTCTTCATATCACCAGGAAAGAGAATGTTAACATTATCCTAAACCAAAAAACCCAGCAAGACAAGAGTAATTGACACACGTTAAGTATATACAGAAATCTTGGTGGTAGTATTTGGAATTGAGATTCTTCCCTTTTATTTATTTATGCCTTTATTTTTCTATCCACCTAACGTATCTGTTATGTACTCTGTTTGCACTAGTAGTACAGATGTATCATGCAGCTCATTGTCTAGTGGGGATACATAATATGATATCGGTTAGCCTAAAGTCTCAGTCTTCAGAGCTTCACTTCTTATTGAGTTGCATGATATTTGAGACTGGAATTGTTTTAGAATTTTGCCTCAGCACCATGGTCATTTTATGGCTGTGACACTGCATCTGATCTCTTACAAACTCTGCCTTATCTTTATATTCCTTTTTATTTTTTCATATTTGTGTCTGCCTCTTCATTCCTTCTTTCCACCTGGTTTTAATTTTTAGTGTCACCATTTAAACTAAACTATATGCATTCTTTATCCTAACATCTGACTGCATCTTGATTGCCAGCCCAGACTGCTCTTATACCTCCCTTCAATTGTTGCTACCTACCTATGATCCTGGCAATTAATTACAATGAAGAACCATGTGAATTGTACCCTTACTTCATAAAAAAGCATTCACACATGGTAGATACTAAATTAACGATATTGCATAGATAAATAAATCTTTCTTTGCAAATAGGAACTCAAATTATATCTTTAGCCTTTCAAAATGTTAAGTGGATCAGAAAAAAATTGTTTTCTCTGCTAACATTTGTTTGTAATTAAAACCACATGCACAGTAGGATTATAGAACTACATAATGCGAATGTGTCTTAATATATCAAACTTCATCTAATATAGTTCATTATTCTCTGAGTATCAAGAAGAAATACTACATCAGAGGAGAAAGTGTAAGAACCAAAAGACAGAATCAGTGCTCCCACAGAGAAAGGGATAAACTACTTGTTAACTTTTTCATATTCTTTAAATTTTTTCCTGTTAGGTAAATTGTGTAGTACATTGGAAAGAGTCCTATGGTCTTAAAAAAAAAAAGAAATTATTTTCACATCAATGAAGTTAAGTATAATTATATTAAAGATAATTCATAATTATGTACATTCAGGATTGAAAAAAACATTTTTCATTTATAACTCTACAATTTCAAAACAAGATGTACATTTCAATAACTCAGAAAAATTCTTTTCAATGCATGTTTATCAAGCGTCATTAGGTTTTGATTCCATATCATGCTAGTCTATGATTTTAGTAAGTTTTTCGTAGCCTTACATGAGATGAACATTCAAAAACTAACACTTAGTATTCTTTGTTTTTAACTTTTAGGTTCAAGGGTACACGTGCTGTTATGTAGCTAAACTGTATGTCACAGGGGTTTGATGTACAGATTATTTCACTGCCCAGGTAATCAGTATAGTACCTGATGGGTAGTTTTATGATCCTCACCCTCAAGTAGGTCCTAGGGTCTGTTGTTTCTGTCTTTTGTTTTTTGTTTTTGTTTGAAATAGAAATGTATTCTCAGAATAATACACAAAAGCACAGGTTGAAGCTACTGTTAGGAGGCTTCCCTCCCTTCCATTTCCTCCTTCCCCCTCCTCTCTGTATGCCAGGGAGGACACAGTTGAAGGAAACATGCAATCACAAACAACAATCAGCTCTAAACACAAAAAAGTTTGGTCCAAAAGAACTCAGCATAATTAATCCAGTTACTTTGTAGAACTTCACTGGGTAGGATGAAGATACTGCAGATGTAGTGTTTCCAGGGGCGGTTCATCAGTGCACCAGGGGTGCCTGCCCGAGGGAGCTGAGGACTGAGTGTGTGCGGGGGACCTCTTCGGCCTGCTTGCTGGACCTGGGGTTACAGTCACACAGCCAGGCCACTTGATGCCACTCAGTGCTGGGGGATGACTCATCAACGTCATTTACAAAATCTTCTGCCCTTTGCCCTTTGTTGTTTGCCTTTGTTTTCTGTAGCTGCTCGTCTTGTCTTGCACACCACTCTTCCAGCTCCTTTTTCATGTTTTCTTTCCACTCTGCTTCTTGCTTCTGAGAATAGCCAGCAAGTGCTTCTAAGCGTTCCATTTTCTCTTCTTTCCATTTGCAAATATTTTCAGGCTGTGATTAGAATCGATCCACTTGTGAAATAGCTGCATCATTGTCTCTTGGACCATTAATTTCCTAGTGGTAGTCACCATCATCACTCCGTCAACAGCATCTGGACCCCTAGCTGTTTGCCTTGTGGCTGGGGCCAGGGGGCGACACCATCCAGGATGTCGAAGGTGACCTTGTTGTTCTTGATACCCGTAGTCTTGCTCTCTTGCTGTGCCAAGAAGGCCGCTGCTGGGTCTTCTTCACTGGTGCCGGCCACTCCATTCCCCAGGACAGGATCCCCAGGGGTGCCAACAGGGACACCGAATGGATCTTGCTCAGCCATGTCTTGCAGTTTAATGGCACAGACACCAATGGTAAGAGACAAAGTAACCAATCCACCAACACCATGCCTGGCAATCATGGTTGTGGTACCAATTGGGAGAGGTTGTTCCTTTCTTTGTGTCTATATGTACTCAGTGTTTACGATCCACTTATAAGTGAGAACATGCTCTATTTGGTTTTCTGTTCCTGTGTTAGTTCACTTAGGATAATGGCATCCAACTCCATTCATGTTCTGCAAAGCACATGATCTCATTCTTTTTTATGGCCGCTTAATAGTCGTGTATATATATATATATACATATATACATATATATATATATATGTATATATGCACCACATTGTCTTTATCTGTTCTACCATTGATGAACATTTAGGTTAATTCCATTTCTTTGCTCCTATGAATAGTGTTGTGATGCACATACACGTCTATGTGTCTTTATGGTAGAACAACTTACATTTTTTGGGGTGTATACACAATAATGGGATTGCTGGGTCAAATGGTAATTAATTCTGTTTTAAGTTCTTTGAGAAATCGCCAGACTGCCTTCCACATTGGCAGAACTAATTTATACTCCCACCAGCAGTGTATAAACTTTCTTCTTTTCCACCATCTCGCCAAAATCTATATTGTCTGTCTTTTTAGTAGCCATTCTGATTGGTGTGAGGTAGCATCTCATTGTGGTTTTGATTTGCATTTCTGTAATGATTAACGATGTTGAGCATTTCTTCTTATGCTTGTGGGCCAGGTGTTTGTCTGCTTTTGAAAAGTGTCAGTTCATGTCCTTTGCCCACTTTTAAAGGGAAGGGTTTTTTTGCTTATTTTTCTTACAAATTCTGGATATTAGACCTTTGTCAGATGCATAATTTGCCACCACTTTCTCCTATCCTGTAGGTTGTCTGTTTATGCTGTTGATAACTTCTTCTGGTGTGCAGAAACTCTTTAGTTTAATTATGTCCCATTCGTCAATTTTTCTCTTTCTTGCAGTTGCTTTGAGCGTCTTCATCGTGAAATCTTTGCCAGATCCTATCTCCAGAACGGTATTTCCTGGGTTATCTTCTGGGGTTTTATAGTTTTGGTTTTACGTTTAAGTATTTCATCCATCTTGAGTTGATTTTTGTGTAGGGTGTAAGGAAGGGATCCAGTTTCAATCCTCAGCATATGGCTAGCAAGTTATCCCAGCACCATTTACTGAATAGGGAATCGTTTTGCCATTGTTTGTTTTTGTCAGGTTTGTCAAAGATCAGATAGTTGTAGGTTTGCAGCATTACTTCCAGGCTCCTCATTCTGTTCCATTGGTCTGTGTGTCTATATTTGTACCAGTACAATGGTGTTATGGTTACTGTAGCATTGCAGTATAGTTTGAAGTCTGGTAATGCCAAATGCTTCCAGCTTTGCCCATTTTTGGTTCCATATGAATTTTAAAATAGTTTTTTTTCCTAATTCTGTGAAGAATGTCCTTGGTAGTTTTATAGGAATATCAATGAATTTGTGGATTGCTTTGGGCAATGTGGTCATTTTAACTATAGTGATTCTTCATAATCATGAACATGGAATGTTTTTCCATTTGTTTCTATCATCTCTCATTTCTTTGAACAGTGTTTTACAATTATGAAATATTTCAGAGATCTTTTACTTCCTTGGTTATCTGTATTCTTAAGTATTTTATTCTTTTTGTGGCAATTATGAATGGGATTGCATTCTTAAATTTGGCTTTCACCTTGGATGTTGTTGGTGTATAGGAATGCTATTGATTTTTCTACATGATTTACTATCCTGAAACTTTGCTGAAATTGTTTAGCAGATCAAGGAGCTTTTGGACAGAGACTATGGGGTTTTCTAGGTGTAGAGCTATATTGTCAGCAAACATAGATAATTTGGCTTCCTTTCTTTTTATTTTGATGCCTTTTATTTCGTTTTCTTGCTGGATTTCTCTTGCTAGGACTTAACAGTACCATGTTACATTGGAGTGGTAAGAGAAGGCATCTTCATCTTGTTCCACCTTTCAAGGGGAATGTTTCCAGCTTTGCCCATTCACTATGATGTTGGCAGTGGGTTTTTCATAGAGGGCTCTTGAAATATGTTCCTTCAATGTCTAGTTTGTTGAGGGTTTTTAACATGAAGGAATATTGAATTTTTTTGAAAGCCGTTCATGTATGCAGATGATCAGGTGGTTCTGGTTTTTGTTTTGAGACAGAGTCTCGCTCTCTTGCCTAGGCTGGAGTGCAGTGGTATGATGTTAATTCACTGCAACCTCTGCCTCTTGGGTTCAAACGATTCTCATGCCTCAGCCTCCCAAGTAACTGGGATTACAGGTGCTTGCCACCATGCCTGGCTAATTTTTGTATTTTTAGTAGAGACAGGGTTTCACCATGTTGGCCAGGCTGGTCTAGAACTCTTGGCCTGAAGTAATCCATCCGCCATGGCTTCCCAAAGTGCTGGGATTACAGGCGTGAGCCACCGCACCTGGCACATGTGGTTTGTTTTATTAGTTCTGTTATGTTGTACATCACATTTATTGATTTGTGTATGTTGAACCAACATTGCATCCCAGAGATAAAGACTTCTTGATCATGGTGGATTAACTTTTTGATATACTGCTGGATTTAGTTTGCTAGTATTTTGTTGAGCATTTTTTGGTCCATGTTCATAAAAAATGTTGGCCTAATGTTTTCTGGTTTAGTTGTAACTCTGTCAGTTTTTGGTATCAGGATGATGCTAGCCTCATAGAATGGGTTCTGGAGGAGACCCCTCTTTTTTATTTATTTATTTATGTATTTATTTTTTGGTGTAGTTTCAGTGGGAATGGTAGCAGCTCTTCTTTATACATCTGGTAGAATTTCACTTTGAATCCATCTGGTCCTGGGCTTTTTCTTGTTGTTAGGCTTTTTATTACTTACTCAGTTTCAGAACTTACTGTTGGTCAGTTCAGGGATTCAGCTTCTTCCTGGTTCAATCATGGGAGGTTGTATGTTTCCAGGAATTTATCTGTTTCTTCTAGGTTTTCTAGCTTGTGTGCATAGAGGTATTTGTAGTAGTTTCTGAGGGCTTTTTTTTATATTTCCGTGGAGTCAGTGGTAGCACCCCCTTTGTCATTTCTGATTGAGTTTATTTGGATGTTGTCTCTTACTTTAGTACTTTAGCTAGTGGTCAATTTAACTTATTAGTTTTCCACTATCGGACTGTGTGGTTATGTCAGTCTCTTCATAGGTCTCTAAGAACATGTTTTATGAATCTGTGTGTTCCTCTGTTGGGTGCATATATGTTTAAGATAGTTAGGTCCTCCTGTTAAATTGGGCCGTTTGCCACTATGTAAAGGGCTTGTCTTTCTTGGTCTTTGTTGCTTAAAAGACTGTTTTGTCTGAAATTAGAATACCAACCTCTGCTTTCTTCTGTTTTCCATTTGCTTGGTAGATTTTCCTCCATCTCTTCACATTGAGCCTGCAGATGTGATTGCGTGTGAGATGGATCTGTTGAAGACAACTTACCATTGGCTCTTGATTCTTTATTCAACTGGCCACTTTGTGCCTTTTAATTGGGGCATTTAGCCTGTTTATATTCAAGGTTGATATTGATATGTGTGGATTTGGTCCTGTCATCGTACTGTTAGCTGGTTATTATGTAAACTTGTTTGTGTGGTTGCTTTACAGTGTCGCTGGTGTATGTATTTAAGTATATTTTTGTAGTGGCCAGTAATGATATTTTCTTTCCACATTTAGTACTCCCTTCAGAACCTCTTTTAAGGTGGTGCTGGTGGTCACGAATTCCCTTAGCATTTTCTTTCCAAAAAGGATTTTACTTCTTTGCTTATGAAGCTGAATTTGGCTGGATATAAAACTCTTGGTTGGAAGTTAGTTAGTTTTTTTTTTTTTTTTTTTTTTTTTTAAGAATGCTGAATACAGGTCCCCAGTCTCTCTTGGCTTGTAGGGTTTCTGCTATTTTAAGCCTTATTAGAGGTTCCCTTTATAGGTGATCTGGCCCTTCTCTCTAGCTGCCTTAACTTTTTTCCTTTCATTTTGACCTTAGAGAATCTCATGATTGTGTGTCTTGGGATGGTCATCGTGTATAGCATTTCACAGGGGTTCTCTTCATTTCCTGACTCTAAATGTTGGCTGTTGGCCCCTCTAGCAGGCTAGGGGAAATTTTCATGGATGATAGATATCCTGAAATACACTTTCCAAGTTGCTTGCTTTCTCTCCCTTTCAGGGACACCAATGAGTCGTAGATTTGGGTCGCTTTACATAGTCCCATTTTTTACATAGGTTTTGTTCATTCTTCTTTATTGTTTGTTCTTCATTTCTGAATGAGTTTCAAAGAGCCAGTCTTTGACCTCTGAGATTCCTTCCTCAGGTTGCTCCATTCTGCTGTTGATACTTGTGATTGTATTCTGAAATTCTTTGAGTTTTTTAGCTCTATTACCTCAGTTTAGTTCTTTGTTGAAATAGCCATTTTGTCTTTCATCTCCTGTATAATTTTATTGTATTCCTTAGAATCCTTGGACTGGGTTTCAACTTCCTCTTTAATCCTGGTGATCTTCGTTTCTATCCATATTCTGAATTGTATTTCTGTTATTTTAGCCTGGTTAAGAACCATGTTGGCCAGGCGCAGTGGCTCATGCCTGTAATTCTAGCACTTTGGGAGGACGAGGCGGGTGGATCACCTGATGTCAGGAGTTTGAGACCAGACTGGCCAACATGGTGACATCCTGTCTCTACTGGAAATACAAAATTAGCCAAGCGTGGTGGCGTGCGCCTGTAATCCCAGCCACTCAGGAGGCTGAGGCAGGAAAATCACTTGAACCTGGGAGGCTGCAGTAAGCCGAGATCATGCCATTTCTCTCCAGCATGGGCAACAAGAGAGAAGCTCTATACAAAAAAAAAAAAAAAAAAAAAAATGATTGTCGGGTAACTAGTGTGGTCATTTGGAGGTAAGAAGACACTCTGGCTTTTTGAATTGCCAGAGTTCTTGTGCTGGTTTCTTTTTATCTTTGCGGGCTGATGTCCTTTCAGTCTTGCAAGTTACCATCCTTTGGATGAGTTTTTTGTTCTTTTATCCTCTGTGATATCCTTGGGGCCTTGATTATGGTATAAGGTGGGTTTGGTTGACTGGCTTTGTTGCTGGAAGATTTTGGGGGACCATGGCTTAGCTGAAGGCTCCCGAGCTGCATGCCCTAACTCTGGGGCGCTGGTTTCAGGCTCTAGCTTTGTTCTCTGGTTCCTCCTGATTACTAGAGGGGGTGAGTTGTTCCCAGATAGCTGGTCACAACACTCCCATGAGTGGTGTCAGCCAAAGTGCTTGATGGGAAGATGGCAGTGAGATTTGTGCTGGTTTACTCATGGCAGCAGCAGCAGCAGCCTGGCGGGGTGCGTGCTCGTTGGCCAAGCTGAGGTGTTGGGTGTGCTGGCATCCAAGCATGTGTTTGCACCATTGCCAGTGCCAGAGCAGGGGCAGAGATCTTTTGGGCATGGGACTGGTGCCCTCCATTCACACAGGCAGCAGTGGCAGTGCAGCATTGGGGGCAAGGCCACTAGTGTCAGCGCAGCGGTGGTGTCAGTGGAAAGAAAGATTGGGCACAGGAGGGCACGCAGTTAGCACCCTCTGATGTGGTTTGGTTGTGTCCCCACCTAAATCTCCTCTTGAATGTTAACTCCCATGGTTCCCACATGTCATGGGGGGGACCCAGTGAGACATAATTGAATCATGGGGGCAGGTCTTTATCATGCTGTTCTCATGATAGAATAAGTCTTACAAGATCTGGTGGTTTTATAAAGAGGAGTTCCCCTGCATTAACTCTCTCTTGCCACCATCCATTAAAACGTGACTTGTTCCTCCTTGTCTTCTGCCATGATTGTGAGGCCTCCCAAGCCAAGTGGGACTTAAGTTCATTAAACCTCTTTTTCTTCTTGTGTCTTTATCAGCAGTGTGAAAATGGACAAATACAGTAAATTGGTACCAGTAGATTGGGGCGTTGCTGAAAAGCTACCCAAAAATGTGGAAGTGACTTTGAAACTTGGTAAGAGGGAGAGGTTGGAAAAGTTTGGGGGCTTTAGAAGAAGACAGGAAAATGTGGGAAAGTTTGGAACTCCCTAGAGACTTGTTGAATGGCTTTGACCAAAATGCTGATAGTAATATGAACAATGAAATCCAGACTAACGTGGTCTCAGATGGAGATGAGGAACATGTTGGGAACTGGAGCAAAGGTGACTCTTGTTATGTTTTAGCAAAGAGACTGGTGGCATGTTGCCCCTGCCCTAGAGATTTGCACAACTTTGAACTCAAGAGAGATGATTTACGGTATCTGGTGGAAGAAATTTCTAAGCAGCAAAGCATTCAAGAAGTGAGGTGGGTGCTGTTAAACACATTCAGTTTTATAAGGGAGGCACAGCATAAAAGTTCACAAAATTTACAGCCTGACAATGAGATAGAAAAGAAAAACCCATTTTCTGAGGAGACATTCAAGCCAGCTGTAGAAATTTGCATAAATAATGAGGAGCTGAATGTTAATCCCCCAGACAATGGGGAAAATTTGTCTAGGGCATGTTAAAGGTCTTCACGGCAGCCCCTCCCATCACAGGCCCAGAGGCCTAGGAGGCAAAAATGGTTTCAAGGGCTGGGCTCAGGGTTCTTGTGTCATGTGCAGCCTAGGGACTTGGTGCCTTGTGTCCTTTTTGCTCCAGCTGTGACTAAAAGGGGCCAAGGTACAGCTCGGGATGTGGATTCCGAGGGCACAAGCTCCAAGCCTTAGCAGCTTCCATGTGGTGTTGAGCATGTGAGTACACAGCAGTCAAGAATGGAGGTTTTGGAACCTCTGCATAGATTTCAGAGGATGTATGGAAACACCTGGATGTCAAGGCAGAAGTTTGCTGCAGGGGTGGGGCACTCATGAAGAACTTCTGTTAGTGCAGTGTGGAAGAGAAATGTGGGGTCAGAGCCCTCACACAGAGTCTCTACTGGGACATTGCCTCGTGGAGTTGTAAGAAGAGGGCCACCATTCTCCAGACCCCAGAATGGTAGATTCACTGACAGTTTACACTGTGTGCCTGGATCCCTGCATCCCTAGTATGAAACCCACTTGATCATCTGTTCAGGTGGATTATCTGTTTGATAGCTTGTTGGGTTCAGTTAGCTAGCATCTTGTTAGGAATTTTAGCACCTGTGCTCATCAGGGATATCGGTCTGTAGTTTTCTTTTTTGGTTATATCTTTTCCTGGTTTTGGTATTAGGGTGATACTGGCTTCATAGAATGATTTAGGGAGGGTTCCTTCTTTCTCTGTCTTGTGGAATAGTGTCAGTAGAATTGGCACCAATTCTTCTTTGAATGTCTGGTAGAATTCTGCTGTGAATCTATCTGGTCCTGGACTTTTTTTTGTTGGTAATTTTTAAATTACCATTTCAATCTTGCTGCTGTTCAGGGTATCAAATAAGCTAGGAGGGTTGCAGCTTGCCAGGAATTTAGCCATCTCTGTAGATTTTCTAGTTTAGGTATGTAAAGGTGTTCATAGTAACCTTGAATGATCTTTTGTATTTCAATTGTGTCAGCTGTAATATCTCCCGTTTTATTTCTTATTGAGCTTGTTTGGATTTTGTCTCTATTTTTCTTGGTTAATCTTGCTAATGATCTATCAGTTTTATTTATATTTTCAAAGAACCAGCTTTTTGTTTCATTTATCTTTTGTATTTTTTTCTTTCAATTTCATTTAGTTCTGCTCTGATCATGGTTATTTCCTTTCTTCTGCTGAGTTTGGGTTTGGTTTATTCTTGTTTCTCTAGTTCCTTGAGCTGTGACCTTAGATGGTCTGTTTGTGCTCGTTCAGACTTTTTGATGTAGGCATTTAGGGCTATGAACTTTCCTCCTTGCACAGCCTTTGCTATATACCAGAGGTTTTCATAGGTTTTGGCTGTCTTTGTGAGGGAGCCAAGTGCTGGGGGTCTAGTTGGCTGTATTGCTACAACGTTCTCAAATGCAAATATCTTGACCACAGAATCAGAATTTTACTCATCTTTATAATTCTCTCTGTAAGGCTGCACATATCTGTTGAATGAATGAATGAATGAGCCAAAGAAAGTGCATGTAAAACGACCAGACCTAGTGGGTTATGTTTATTATCTGTTTAGGTCATAATGCTGCCTGTGTTTTCCTATGTATTTATAAAATGTAAAGGACTTTGTTTTTGTTTGCCTGTTTTTGGAGTAACTTGAGAAATTGTTTTACATTTATTTTTATTTATGTAGTAACTAGGAGACTTTACTATATACAATGCAAAGATTATTATTTGTGAAATTATTTCTAGCTATCTAACAATATCAATGTTTAGTCTAGTTAATAAATTACCTTATACAGGGTATACCAGAGCTTAATATCTTTGAAAAGTTTTGGACTTATCCAAAATATATTTAATTTGGTTTACCCCAAACTGTGTGTTGAAATTCAAAGTTAATATATACCATACAAATTTAAAAACAATTTAAAATATTTCTTATTTTATCCCTAAAAATGAAACTTAAAAAATACTGTTGAAGATTATAATATTCAAAGTAAGCCTTGTTCCTAAAATGAATTTTATAATAGATGTCTAGCAAAGCTGCTATGTTAATAATGCAAAAATGCTGTAATTTTCTCCCAAATTAGCAATTACTGTGAAAAGCAACATTTTATTTCTGCCAAGGAATAAAATTATTGTGTTCTACATCAAATTCTGCAAAAATCTGTTAAAAACTCTGTAAGTTAGGTGACTTTACAATTTCTTTCACTAAATGTATGAAAACAATCAATTATGAAATAAGTAGTAACTGTATATTGCGTCTGAGACTTGATTTTCTGTTTATATACTTACTAAATCCTTAAGTTGTAGTTTTAGGTTCAAAATGTAAACTCAACTTCAACTTCAGGAATGCTTTTCCCATTATATGAGACTGCCTCAAACCTCATTTATGGTTTAGAAATGTCTTTATTATGTTATCAAGGTAATCTCTACGGCACCTAAATTGTTTATACTATTACATCTCAGAATATTTGCTATTAGTTAATTAGAGTATCTGACAATATTAGATATTTAAGATATTTTTTCTATGCCATTCTCTCATTACTAGGTGAAAATGAAATTTTTTTATATGTTTGACTGTGATACATCTTCATTATGCTCTTCTGTTGCTTACAAATAGAAACCTTTATTGTTCTCCAGTTTGCTTATCAGTTAACATATTAAGTTCTAAAAGCATGGACCATTCTCTTCTTTTCTTTTCTTTTGTTTGAGACAGGGTCTCCTTCTGTGGCCCAGGCTGGAGTTCAGTGGCATGATCACAGCTCACTATAACTCCAAAATCCTAGGCTCAAACCATCCTCCCACCTCAGCCTCCTTAGTAGCTGAGACTGCAGGTGCATGCCACTATGCCTAACTAATTAAAATTTTTTTTTTTTTTTTGTAGAGACAGGGTCTTGCTGTATCATCTAGGCTGGTCTTGAATTCCTAGCCTCAAGTGATACTCCAATACTGGCCTGCCAAAGTGCCCGGGTTACAGGGGTGAGCCAACCATGGGCAGCCATCTTCGGCCTATTTTAAGTTAGCAATTTTATTAAAATACATTGTAAATATAACTAGCAGTCATTTAACTGTAACAACTATTCAGTGAATTGTAATGTATATTTCATTACTGGTTATTAAGTCATTGCTGAAGGCATTCTCATTGTTTTTCATTTTCTCCTAGAGCTTTCATTCACTGTAGTTCTTGAAACTTTTAGACTTCACTCTCTCACAACTCCTCTTGCTCTCTCTGTACTATTTCATTGATGGTAGTAAAACAGACGACTTGGATTTTAGTCTCCATCTGTCAGTATTCAGAATCTACCATAAAACCTAGCATTAACAATGGTCATATGATCTGATATAATTGATGTGACTTTTAAAAAATGCTGTTTGCTCCAGTAATAAGATTATATGCAGCAAGTAATTTCCTTATTAATAGTTGTATTTTCAAATCAACTTTAGATCCTGATAGCACATGACATTTTCCCTTCAATATGAGTTTGAAAGATGAGGAAGTTGACAAGAGCGAGAAGCCACTGGAATACTTCGTTGCTTGTTAGATTTAGTGCAGTTTACAAAGAGTATGGACTTTGTTTAGGGCAGTGTACAGGAAAAGTCTAATTCAATGTTTTATAAAGCACTTAGAGGTTAAATAGAACTTTTGAAATAGATTTTTTTGGCCAAGTGGTTAGGCTTTCAACAAGTGCTATAGAAGCAAGAATTATATAAGCATCTGCAAAAGCCTCTATATTATGTCTCCCTAGCCCATTTTTTAATAAACAGGACTTGAGTCAGCAGAAAGGGCATTCCAATACTGCAATATGAGAATCTTTTTATAATCTTTTTATTATCTACTTTTGAATAGAATCTATTATTAGTTGTAGAGATTAAATACCCTGTCCTTTGCGTATTCCTTAGATTGAAAACAGGACAAGATTACAGTGAAAGCAGCAGCTTAGGGTATGAAATTCTAAATCCAAATACATTTCAACTCCAAATAATCTCTGGGTCCAGAAAGGCAGTTGCACTGACTCAGGAAAAAGTTTGTCATGCTCTTCCACCAGACATACTCACACTTAGAGTCATTTATTTAATTCAATTCAATGAATAACTGCTGTGTGCTTTTCCCTCTTTGTAGCTCTGGGGATGTAATAATATTCTGGTTTCAATTCCTGTATTTGTGAAGTTCACAATTTATTCAGGGCTGTAGGTGATTCTACAGATAATTTCTGATAGAATATGAGACTAGCTATAATCATAATATAAGCAAAGTGCTGTGTGAATAGAGTAAGTAGGAGTGAAAGAGCTTTTTCCTTAGGCTGGATATAGGAAAAAAATTAAATTTCTTCAGTTAATGGACAAGTGGAAAGATAGAGAGGACAGAATGAACAAAGGCCATATGCCTTGTTGAGGGAACAGAGAGTAATTTGATGTGGTTAGTGCCTGTGAGTGTTAAGAAATGAGACTAGAAAGATAATTTGTTACTAGATTATGAAGGACCTTGAAAGCTTTGTGGTAATTTGCTCCTAATCATCTGAGCGGTAGGAAATCATGGAATGATGTGAAGAAAGAGTGGTGTTGGGCAGTTACCTAAGAAACTGTTTGTCTGACAGAGACAGACGTCTCTTTCAGTGTTTGTCTGAAAGAGAATGTTTGTTGTCCCTTTTCTGGTCCTTTGGCTAGAGAGAATGGCTGGAGCTTTTTTTTTTTTTTTTTGACTTTGCCTGTTGGTGTTTCTGGGTTGCCCGCTTCTCCAGTAACATCCAGTCCAGGATATATTAAGTAAGAATCATAGTGTTAGTCCGGAGATCCCTATTCTGTATGCTTTCTTCTCTCTGCCTTTCAGAATCTTATGTTTGTTTTGTATGTGATATCCAGGATGCTTGGCAGTATTTAACCAGAGAGACAGACACAAGTACCTCCATTCATCTTGTCTGGAATTAGAAATCTTAAATGGACTTTAAAAAATGTTATAGAAGTAAAATGTACAACTAGTGTAATACATGGATCTTAAATGCCTATTTTAATAAGTGTATATTTCTCTGTAATAATCAATATAAAGCCTTTTTATTCCCCCACATAATTTCCTCAGGGCCTCTTGCATGTACACCTGCCATTCCTCATAGGAAGCCACTGTTAGGATTTTTATCACCATAGATTGCCTTGCCTTTGCTTGAAGTTACCATAAAGTGAATCACATAGTATGTGTCTGGACAGTTCTACTTAACGTACTTTTGAAATTGAAGATGATTTGTAAAATACCGTGTGTGTGTGTGTTTTATTTTTAAAATTTTGCCATAGAATAATATAAGAATAGTGCTGCAGGAAGGAAGTTAATTTTGTAGTCTATATAGTAGCCGTTTTGGGTTTGGGGGTTGTTTGATGGTTCAGTACAGAAGTAGGTGCATGGAGATGCTGAATTCCCCACAGTTGTCATCGATCTGTTAATAAAGCAAAGCCATATGTATTAGAATGTAACTGCAGTAAGAAAAACTTTGCAGTGTTTCAGAAGGAAGAAGTAGAAGAAGGATATTTATAGGGCTTTGGGATCTGCGCTTAAATGGTTTAAGGTGGGCTTTTTAAGACAGGCTGCTTATGTGGATTAGGCAAATTCTGTGACGGAACAGTTTAGGTTTGTTGGACACTAAGGCAAGAGTCTTAAAGTAAGCTGTTTATCCAGGTGTATGGACTGTTGTCTCTGAAAAATTGATCTGTGAGAATTTCTTGAAGCAAACAGTAGGTTATTTTTTTGGTTTATAGTCTTATCTTTGCCAGGCAAAGATTTCCGTTAACAAACTAGTAAGTCATGTTGACACAGATGGTCTCAGTTCTCAGAGATAAGAGGTTGTTGATGAATTTGAGATTTTTAAGGCCACTCCAAGGTAATGGAAATGGGATGAGAATGGAAGAGCTATTATATAAGGGACCAATCAGGGCTGTGTGGAGAACAAAATCAAGAGAGCCTGTTTTCTCGGCCTGATGGGGCTTCCTTCTGTAGACTCTTTTTGTTTACTCTGGCATGTACTCTTAAAAGACTTTTCATAGATATTTCAGATGGAAAAGACTCTAATGTTACCACAGCCAGAATCTTCTGTTTGAGTAAGAACCCTTTTTATAAACGTCAGTATTAAATAATAGTTTTGAGCCTCTTCTTAAACAATTTAGATAGGGAACTTGCTTTCTCGGGAGACAGCCAATTGTAGCTTTAGAATGCTTTATTTGTTGAGAAAATGTTTCATATATGGAGCTGAAAACCGTTCCTTTGAAATGCTTAATAGTGCTTGCTTTCCTCCCTCTGGAATCTCATGGTATAAATACCTTCCAGGTTTCGCATATCAGCTGAACAAATATTTGAGGTGGGCGTTCACACTGGACTCTCCAGGCAATCTATTTCCAGCTCTTTCAGCAGTCATCATGCCACAGATTGGTAGAGTCTCACTATCCTGATTTCTGTTCTCTGCTTTGCTCTCCAGTTTGTCAGTGTCACCATTAATACCTGCAGTGTTCAAGTTGAATATTATTCTCCAGATGCATTCTGAACAGGGAGGAGTGAAAGTATTACCTTTCTTTCTGTGTACCAGACTTATATTACTTAAAGTAACAAATTGAAACAAACAAGCAACAACAACAACAAAAAACATAACTTCTTTTTAGCTTTTCTAATAGCTTCATCATGGTTCACTTGGTTTCAGCATTGCTAGGCATAGTTTACAGTGATTGAGAGTTTCAGAAGATGAGGTGAAATTGTTTATGTGCATGATGCCAAGAAATATACTGTCCCTGTTTACTAATTAAACAAACAAACAACAGCCATGCAATGGAGGTAGCAGTGAGGCTGTCTTACTGTTTGTTTAACTTAAACCGTAGTATAGGGAAGAACTGCTGAGATTCTTTCATGTTGATTCCCCAAATGATTATAGAATCTCATTTTAGTTGCATAGCTTGCTATTATTAGGGAAGAAAGTGTCTTTCTAAACTCTTTATGAATTCAAGAATGTTGTAGAGGAAGTATCAGGGGACATTAGTATAGCTATAAACTTTAAAGAGATTTGTGACTTGAGCCTAATTAATTATAGATTTCAATATTACAGAAATAGAGGTAAAACAAATAACATATTCCAGCTACTCTATACTTTTAATTTCCTTTTCTGAACCCTTCTAAGTGGGAATTTTTTCTTCAAATTTAATGTACTTTGGGTTGCAGTTGAGTTGGAGAATTTGAAGCTGGTCTTGTTTTTAACATTTTAAAAATATTCATTAGTGATATTGAAAATAACAGCTTTGGGCAGCCTTGCTGTCTTTGGCTATTTGGGTTGCTATAAAGGAATACCGAGACTAGGTGATTTTTAAAGAAAAGAGTTTTATTTGGGTCACCATTCTGCAGGCGGTACAAGAAGCATGGCACCAGCATCTGCTTCTGGTGAGGGCCTCGAGCTGCTTCCACTCATAGCGGAAGTTATGGGAAGCCGGCATGTGTAGCAATCACATGGCGAGTGAGAGGAGGAAGTGCCGGAGTCTCTTAAATCATGGGAACTAATAGCGGAACTCATTCATTACTGGGAGGGTGGCACCAAGTCCTCCATGACCCAAACACCTGCTGTCAAGCCCCACCTCCAACTTCAACATGAGATTTGGAGGGGACAAACAAACATACAAGCCATAGCACTGTATTCATTAGCTCAGTCGCTCAGCAGAAGTTTACAGAGTGTCTGCTGTATGCTGCCTTAAGCAGTCTGGCTTGGCACTGCAAAACAAGTGATGAACAAAATAGATAAAGTTATAACCTCAAAAAGCTTTTATTTTAGCCAGGGGACACACAGTGAAAAAGCAAATATGTGAGGTGGTAGTAAATACTTTGAGAAAAGTAAAGCAGACTGATAGAAGGTTGAGGAGAATGCTTTTTTATAGTGTTCTGAGAAGGCCTATCTGAAAAGGGGTCATGTAGGCAGAGACCTGAAGGAAATGAGAGAGTGATTTATATAGTATCTGGAAGATGGAACAGCAAGTGCAGAGGCCCCAAAGTGGAAACATTCTTAATGGTTTTTTGGATTATTTTTTGGAATAGCAAGGAAGCCAGTATGATTGTAGTAATGAGAGTGAGGAAGACAGTGGTAGATATGGTGACAGTGACAGGGTGCTGTGCTGTGGGGCAGGGGCAAGAGCATAGGTTGACATGTGTTCTATGTAAGGTCTTGTAAACTCTGTTAGGGACCTTGAATTTTAATCTTAGTGATGTGGAAGCCATTTGAAGGATATCAAGCCAAAGAGAGAGAGAATCCGACATTTTAAAAATCACTTGCTTTTGAGAAAGATAGCTACATAGCTTTATTGGTTATTTGTTCTCATTCAGTTTATGGCAACTGCTAAACTAGACTGTAACGCTGGTTCTCCACAGAACACATAAATACCAACTAAAGGAAACTTTCTTCTTCTTTTCTTTTCTCTTTCCTAACCCACCGCCCCTGTGTCTGTCTGTACATCCAATCCTTCCCCTCTTTTTCCTTTTAGCAGCAGATACATGATGCTTGGGATGTAAAAAGAATGAGCTTTGTTTCCTCCTGTATTGACCTAACTTTGCTATCAGAGAGTTTTACAATAGGAAGGATCATTACTTCTTACGTTTGAATTTGTAGATAAATTGGGAATCAAAAGGGTTGAGTAATTTGCCCAAAAGCACATAACAAGTTAATCACAAAGCAGTTAGAATCCTTTGTTAATCCTATATTCTTTAAAAAAAAAAAATAGCCCTTATTATTTGGATCACTTATTATATAACTTATTAGGTTTCTCTGTGGCATCTTATATTTTATACCTTTATTTTATTAGTGTATTATTATTATTTACATCTTTGTATTTTCATGACCCATTTCTTGAAAGATAATTTAAAATGCCCTGGAGGCATGATTTTTTTTTTTTCTTGGACCTTCTTAACAACAGGAATTAGAGCCATAGTTACCAAAACAGTTATATTAAAGAAAGAGTACAGAGACATTGATTTGATGATGAAAGGAAGCACTGCTGGAATGTTTTCTTAGCTTCTTAGGATGAGTGGAGTTTCACAGTGGTATATTTGTTTAAAATAAAACAGATTTACTTGGAACAAAAACTAATTAAACAAGAAGACTGCTCAAATTTTTGTTATGGAAAACCAATCCAAAATCTATTCATTTTTATGAAACCATTTGTAGAAATCAGAATGACTATAGTATTCCATTAAATTAGATTGATGACCTAACAGTAATGTG
Organism: Macaca nemestrina; assembly: GCF_043159975.1. Taxonomy (NCBI): domain Eukaryota; kingdom Metazoa; phylum Chordata; class Mammalia; order Primates; family Cercopithecidae; genus Macaca; species Macaca nemestrina. The sequence continues at coordinate 138,939,587 of NC_092132.1, read as the reverse complement.
TAGTGTATATAAATAAATTTTTTTATACACTGAGTAAAATATTTTCTTGTATGTAACCAATTTTGGTGGGTAATATGTCAGAGCTACCAGACTTACCTTTAAAATGATTCTTCACAAAGTGCTGATAGCTTGCTCTCATACAAGTTTCTCAGAAGGCTGAATTCGAACATCCTTGAGCATGACTCTGTGTGATAGAGTGGAAGAAACAAGGTCTTTGTGCATCTCTTCGATATTTAGTGGGTTTTTGTGCATCTATCCTGTGTAATACTGCTTCAGCCCAATGATGATGGCAGGTGGGCCATCTTCAGTCCGTCAGAGTTTCTAGGTATGACAGAAATAGCTTTTCTTTTGGTTCTTATCCCCTCCTTCATGCTTTACGACTTACATATTATCAGGTAAAACTCTGCTGCCTTTCTTGCTAGCGTATTTTGAATCTCTGTGCTGTGACGTAACAGAGGCATCCATTTTTCACTACTTGTTTTCTTATATTTTGGAAGTTTGGATTTTAGATTCCAGTTAAGTACTCTTTAAAGATACTCATATTATACATGATTGGATCTCTCAAATTTTAGCTGTGAGTCTAACAAAAATAGTTACCCTTTGTACCTAATTAAACCAGATTGTAATCTAGAGACAGGAGTGTTAATTCCTATTGTCTCAGTACTTCTGATGTAGTAGAATATTGCATAATGTTTCCCTAAATTTTCAGTAAATAATAAATTACTATTATTGCATATATATGGTATATTTTGGTATATATTTGTGTGTTTACTGTGTATTTTCATTTGAGAGCCTAATAGTGTTCTCTGCATTTATGTTGTCAATAAGTCAATTAAGGAAGCAAAGGAAAATAAAGTGTTATTTTTCATGAGCAGCATTCTCTTTTGCAGTGCTTTCCTCAGGAAATGAAAGAAAGATTTTTCATAATCTAACAAGAACATCCAATTAGATATTAAAATATTGGTTTTAAGTAAGCCAATTAAGAAAGTACCCTTCAAACTTTTTTCATGACTTTGCTGTTATCAAACAGATGTCGGAGTCATAATATGAATACTTAAAAAGGGTTTGAAATGTCAATAGAAGAAGCTTCCACTCTGAAATTCTATTTGCAGGAGTGGAGAAAAGATAACAGTATTATCAATTTCGTGTTGCTCATACTGAAATGTGGATTTTAATACAAGATGTTAATATACTAATAAATATTTCATAACTTGAAAATAATTATGCCTTCTGTATGGATGAAACAAACTACATTGAACTCTTGATTGTACAAATATCATGAGCATTTTCTAAGCACTCTTCCATTGTACAATGACATTTTAGAAAATTAAAGTACTTCTAGAGAAGCATGTATCTCAGCTATCAACTTTATTCTTTTACTATTTTGTCCTTTTAAATTTGGGAAGTTAAGTTGTAGGGCACATGAAGTTGATTCAGCCATCCAGAGCAACATAAAGAACTGATAATTAGAGAAATGCTACTTCTGATCACTGAGTCATAAGTTATCATTTGTTGCTATAAAAGGAGTATACTTTATGGGTTTTGGGCTCTATATTTTTTTCTGAGTGCTGACTTTTTTTGAGTTACTATGTCTCAAAGCTTTATCACCATTGGTTAGTAGTATACTAAAAGTCTGTGAAACTAACCTAATTTTATGTCAGATAGTATTTTTTGAGATGCAGCCACTTTCATAATGCCTACATAAAGTAATTGAACTGGTAATGTCAATGCATATACAGCTGAAAATGCTTATGCGAAGCTATTCTCAATAAGCGTTAAAATTTACATTTAAGAAATCTGAAATTTGGTTATGTTGGACTTTTGTTTCCTGTCCTGTACTTCTGCAATAAGCATTGTAGTAAAGAGTCCCATCATGTCTTTTCATCGATTGAGTACAGGAGAAGAATGTGTAAGTTTTGGGCCTTATGTTTTTTAAACCTATATTTTTTATATTTTAGCAAGTCATTTTTGACCATCTGTTAGGACAAACACCACCACTAAATACCAGAAATCAAAGCACAAGTCATTTTTCTCTCTTGATATTTTCCCAGGCCTGTAGGGGAAATGATATGTAAGTAGACAACAGCCATGCAGCTTGGTGACAATCAAATATAATGTTGAATGTACTTCTGTGGGAACAAAGATGGAGCAGCAGCTTATTGCCTAGATGACTCTATAGGAGATGTGGAAAGGGAAATGGAAAAGCTTAGATGTTTACATTTAAGTGAGAATTTGACATGTGCATCACTGGGTGTATGAATTTTCTACAGCTGCCACAACAAAATGCCACAAACTGGGTAACTTTAAAACAACACAAATTTGTTCTCTCACAGTTCAGGAGGCTGAAGTACAAAATCAAGAGATTATCAGGGTTGGTTTTTTTGGAGGTTCTGAGGAAGGAAGCCAAGCGTTCCTTGGCTTGTATTAATAGATGCCCCACTCCAGTCTTTGCCTCCATCTTCACATTCCCTTCTTCTGTGCTTCTCTGTGTGTCCTTTTCTGTCTCTTGTAAAGATACTTTCATTGGATTTTGGGCCCACCTAAATCCTTAACTAATTAAATCTGTTTCCAAATAAGGTCACACTCCAAGTTAATTTTTGGAGGAGGACATGATTCAATCTCATTACACGGGGCAGAGTAGCATAAGAAAGTAAAGAAAATACCCAAAGGCCTAGAGGCATGTAAAGTTATTGGTAGATTCAGGGTAGTAAATTTAGAGGAAATGGAATAAATGGAGTGCAATTGGAGGAAATACTGAGAAAGTTGATTGGGAATAGATTGAGAAAAACCTTGTGTGCCACAGAAGATGTTTAGACTCTGCTGTAGGCATTTGGGTACCAGAAGCCTGTAAACCTTTGAGGTGCATGAGCAGATATGTATTTTAGAAAAGTGACACAAGACTGAAAGACTTAAAGGACTAGTTTGAAGACAGAAGTAACATATAATGGCTTCCTAAATGAAAGTGTAGTAGTGATTTAAGAGTGATGATTATTAAGCCTCATCTGTGGTTCAGTGAGCAGTGTTAAGAGAGGGTTGAAATGATTTTGAGAAAGCTTTTGGAAGCAAGTTGATAACATATGCCATAACTAACAATTTTGGTGGGGAAGAAAGATTTTTAAATAAAGAATTGGGTTAAACAGTCAATCAGTGTTTATTTAATAATGCTTTCTGTCTAGCATTAGTCTAGATACTTTGGAGAGTTATAATCATGGCTTCTATTTCAAGATCTTTATGAGATTCCTGGAGTCATGATACTGATAAAAGTGAAACAGAAAACAATCCAAATCAGTGTGTAAACTTGATGATTCTGACTGATAAATACATCAGAATTTCAGATTAGAAGAAGATCTGCGTGGAGTTAGGTGCTATAAAAAGGGTTTCCTGAGTCTTAGGTATAGTAAATTAACAACTTCTGATCTAAACTGACAAAGTAGTACTTAATTTAGATTTGATATATTTGAATTGGTTCAAAAGAAGATAGAACTCCAAGTAACAGTTATCATTACGACTGGAAGGCAGATATAAAAATGGTGTTTTTATACAGGAAAGAGCCTGACTAGAAGAGAGAGGATAGCCAAATGTTAGATTGTATTATGTTTGGGAAGGTATCCTGCATCCAACATAACCTATCTTGGAAGATCAGGTAGGTAAATTTGTATTCACTTCACAGCTAATTAGTTACTATTGGAAAAAAGTTTTTTGTTAGTAATATTAGCTCAACAGTAATATGTAGTTCTTGTACTTTTTAGAAAATAAAAGACTGGAGGAGTGCCAATTTGAAAGCTTTTATCCCAATCCAAATATGAGATGAGTCCTGCTAGAGAAATTAGATTTTGTATATTTTGACTATTTCACATATTTCCTCGCTCTTCTTTGGCTGATTGAACTAGCTCTGGTTAATCCATATTCTTACATGTATTTTATGCCTTCTTCATTTTTTCCCCTCTGACTTCCTCATTATTCCCAGCCAGAATTGAGCTCCAGACGAAACTCCCATTGAGACATTTATATACTCCATATCTAAGAGCATGGGGAAAGCCTGAATGATGTGAAAATGTGGACCATGATGATGATGATGATGATGATAAATACCTCTAAAGTGTTAGGAGCTTTGTGTGTTGTCTCCTTCAGTCCTTATATGAAATTGCCACTATTATCTCCCAATTAGGTAAGGAAAATATGGCTTAGAGAGGTTAGGTAGCTTAATTTAAATAGGGTTCCACTGGAACTAGACCTATCTAACTGCATAGTCCAGATTCCTAATCACTTTAATATAGCAGACTGGCTCACCTACATCTTTTCCTTGTTGCAATCCATTAAATTATGGCATTCAGATTCAGCTTCCTAAAATGACATTTTTCCAGTTATCACATCTCCTTTCTGTTCAAAAGTCTTCCGTGCCTTCCTTATACTTAACAAAATTCGTTATTTCTCTCCTATTCCAGGGTCCCTCCAAATGTACTGACAGCCTCTTCCCTCCTGGTGGACTTCCTACAGTCTATACTGTTTTTTACCTTAGTGCTTTCCTCCCTGCCCTTTTCAAAGTCCTGCCTCCTTTTTCTTCTGTTTACTGAAATCTTACTTTAGGTTTTATCTGGAGGCTAGAATCATCCTGTGATGATCTCTCCCAAGAAACTTTGTCTGTTTCTCCACCCTTCCTCTTCATTGAATAATGCTTTATTTGCTACCACTTATGCTACCTAATTTTTTGCTTGGCTTGTAGTTTAGATAATATACAGTTATTTAAGCTGGAGTGTAAACTTAAACTTCGTGAAGTCAGAAATAATTATTTCCTCATTTTTGTGTTTTCTTAGTATAGGGCCTCGTGCTGTTTCAGCCTAGATAAAATGAAGAGTGGGGGTGGAAATGAGTTTGGACCCAATAGATAAAATGAAGAGTGGGGGTGGAAATGAGTTCGGACCCAACAAGGGCCTTCATTCTACAATGAGTAATCAATCTGCGGCTTAAAATCAGGAGATTCATTGAATGGTCCAGAAATTCCTATGGCAGGAAAATATATAGCTGACATGAAAAAGGAAATAGTTGTTTACCTCTCCACTGTCATTTTTCCAGTTATGTTCCAGAGGTTGGCTGAGCAAACCCCCAGGCTACTTATTAAAATGCAGATTCCAGAAAACGGGATCCAGAAATACACCTTTGTAGCAAGATTCCCAGGTTATTTGAGTGAAATTTCTACAGAATCCTTATATATAGGCATAAAAATGCACAAATCATAAATGTGCAGCTTGGTAATTTGCATGAAGTGAATCTATATATATATATATATAAAACTAGCACCAAAGCAAGAAATGGAATTTTGTCTGCATTCCAGAATTTCTCTTTCCTTTGCAGTTAACATATCTTCCACCCAAGTTGCCCTCAAGGGTTTCCTGACTTTGATGTGTAGTAAAGTAAGAACTTCTGATCTAAATTCAGGCTTCTCTCTGATAATGTAGAAATTAAAACAGTAGTCCCCAGACTACTACCTCCATTTTCTTCACTTTCCCTTGTTCTTGGCCTCTCCTCTCACTACCAGCATTTTCCTTGGCAATAAAAAGTAATGAAACATTTCTCCTGAAAAATTCCTATAAGATTTTCCTCGATGTTGACCTACTTAAGCTGAGGCAATATCTTAAGGGTTCTCTCCCTTCTTTTGTAGGATTCCTAGAATTTCTTCATTAGGCATAGAAGATTCTGCTCTTTTTTCCAAATATTATTTAGAAGACTGAAAGGATGAACATAATTTCAAAGGATCTATGCCATTGATAATTTAGTTTACTTTTTCTAAACCAAAAGCTTATCTCGGAAAAGAGGTTAGTTACTAGGTTTTAGAGAAACAAGAAGGTATGTGTGTGTGTGTGTGTATTTATTGTATGTATATATATTTGTATAAATCGCATTAATGCATTAAGCATTAAGATTCTTAACTTTGGAATTTGTGATAGTTCAGCATCATACTTAGATAATTTACCATTGCACTGTGTAGACATGGTTTACTAAGCAAATTAAAGATATAACCTGTTTTGTCTGATCTGCTCAAGAAAATAACTTTTCGTGAACAATAGTATCTTATTTATATCCATAAAGATAATGCTAATTGCATTTATATTAAGCTTTAATTTGAGCTTTCCATTTGAGAATTTTATATATTTAAGCTTTCCATTTGAGAATTTTAGTTAACAATTAGAGTTATTCTACAATTTCAGAGTATATTTTAAAATATATAGCTTCCTCCTCCCTGCCATCCCCAGTTTGATTGTCAGGTTTTTACTATAGTTTTAGGAACTGAAAGGAAATAATAAACAAGACACTAACTTTATGAACTTGATAAGCATTATTTTTGTGATTTGTTCAGACCTTGATTTTTAATGTTTTCCTTCCAAGAAGAAAAAATATTAAGTTGCTGTGCACAGTTTCTTCACATAATTTTTATTTTCTAGGATTGAATATATCTTATTAATAGTATTTTTAGAAAATACAGTCTTATTTTACAAATATTGAAAAATATTTCAAATAATAGCTTATTTGAAAAATAAGATTAGAGGCTCTTAAGGGACTTTTAAAGGTTATGTAATTCATTCCTCATCTTCAGACATAATCCTTGTTTTAATGCTTTTGTTCAGAGTACTCATGCTGTTGATTCTTTTAGCAAACTATCTTTGTATTATCGTTTTTCTCTTTAACTTCTGTCACTACCTGTTCATTCCACTTAACCTGCTCTTTTCAGAACCATTTGAAACCTCATAAAAACATGTAACAGTTCCAAAACCAAGATCTTCAACTTGAAATTCACATCATTGAGTTTAACTTCAGTTTCTCACCTTCTCTTATTCCTGCTTATTTTGATCTTTATTCCTCAGCCGTTTTCTTAGATCTCTTTTATGTTCCCATTTCCATCACCCCTTTTAAAAGGATTTACGTGGTCTCCAAAGGACACTAAGATTTCCTGCTCCAGAATCTCAATCCTCTTTCTTTTCAACCGTATCTTCCTTGCCAATCCCCAATCCTTTTAAGCTTTACTGTCTGCTTTGTTGCTACTTGTAAAATACTGTAGAAAATCAGAAATAACGTTTTGATTTAATACATTCCACAGTATTTGTTCCTAAAGTTTCTCAACTGCACACCTTTATTCTCGTCTTCACAGGTCACAGTAAAGATCACTTTAGATGACCTTGTTTCCTGTGTGAACTGCTAGAAGAGTTATCTGTGTCCATTAAGTTTCTTCATTTCTGGTTCACTCCACAGCACAGTTCAGTCTGGCTCCTTTATTTGTAGCTCCATTGATAATTACACTCTCTAAGGTCACCAGGTATTTCCATGTCATTAAATCAGATGGATGTCCACAGCATTTATAAGTAATTCTTATTTTTCTAGTATATTGCAAACTTGATGGCAACAGTAAATATTTTTGCTTTTCTTTAAAGAACATGTTGATCCCAAATAATCCACAAATGCTTTTTTGTAAAAGTCGTAAAAGATTCAAAGAATACGCAACTATATAAAAGAAAACATAAAAGCCTCCCTTTCGTTATTCTCTTCCCAATTTATCATACTCATTCCAAAGGTAACACTGGTTTACAGTTTAATGTGGTCCCTTCTCATTTCTTTTCTATGCTTTTCCACACATATTTACACTTGCAAGTATATATAATACATGTGTTTAATTTACATGCGTGTAAGCATTTCCAGTTAAAATTAACATTTTTAAAAGTAAAATCTAAGCATACTGTTGCTATTATTGTTCAAAAGAATGCTGACAATAAACATAAGGCATTAGTGGCATCAATTAAAAGATTTTAAGAAAACTAGCATAATTTTGTCAGTTGTAATAGATGTATTAGTTTGCTAGAGCTGCCGTAACAAGTACCACTGACTGGATGGTTCCAACAACAGAAAATGTATTTGCTCAAGATTATGAAGCCTACAGGACCCACGAGTCAACAGGGCGAGTTTGTTCTGTGGTCTTTCTTCTTGGATTGTAGATGGCTGCCTTCTCCTCCCTGCTTCTTCCCATGGTCTTTACTCACTGCACGTCTGTGTCTTGATATCTTTTTACCAGTCATATCGGATTAAGGCCCATCCTAGTGACCTCATTTAATGACCTCTTTAAAGACTCTACCTTTTTAAAGACTCTCTCACCAAATAGTCATATCCTGAGGTACTGGGGGTTTAGGACTTAAGAATTTTTGGGAGGGTCTCAATCAGCCTCTAACAGAGCATTAATATTCAGTTGACACTTGTTCAACATATTTCTCATGAAAATAATTGGTCACTTATTCACACCCTTGGTCTCGTTTGAAAAGTACTTAAGCAAATACCAGTTGCATGTTAATGGCTTACTGATTTAAGTTTTATTTTAGTGAAAGTGCACCTTGAAGGATATTACCTCTTCATTGAAGCTACAGACGTCTTACACAATTAAGAACAACTTTCAGTAACGTCTACTTCATGTACTCAGCATGAGATATGTTATTGGTGGTACAGAGCATTTTGAAGACAGCCTGTATAAATTGCATTGTACAACTTAAAATGCTCTATTATTGGAATATGAGGATAGAATTGTGTAGTTCTTTACCTCAAACACACTTATAAAGGATTTGAATGATTAATCCATTAAGTAAATTTGTGTAAATAACAAGTGTACCAGTATATTTGTTGTTTTTAAATTTTGATTTTTGAACCCCAATTTTATTGAAGTTATTATGCCATCATCTAAAGATAGAGGGTTGTAAAAAATGACATCTCATCGCTATTTCCAGCCAGAAAGTGTTTTAATTATCAGAAATTTCTACATTACAATACAGGCACTACATTTTATATAGTAGTTATATTTGGTAGTTTGTAACTGCTGGAAGTGGTTATTAAAGAGAAACTTTAGAGGTAATACTAACATGGTTCTGAAATAATTGTACTAATGAAGAATTGTGAGCTATCTTAAAACATCTGGTATTGATCCAGATGTTTCAGTACTACATAATTTCCAAGGTTATACTTTTTTCTTAGTAGGAATGATAAATATATAATTTCTTGTCCTCTCTCTGCTAGTTTAAGGTTTCTTTCAGTTTGTTCAGTTTGATAAAGAATCAGTAAACTTAATTGAGAAGATGAATGTTCAAAAGAAAGATGTATATTAAACCCAGAGAATGTCTAAAGTGAGAGCTATATAACCAATTCTAGTAGATACTGGTTTTCTATTTTCAGATACTCAGAACTGAATTTTGCATTTTATTGTTAATAGCTCTCTTGGTAGGATTTCTTCCTCTTTGTACCTCTTTATAATTAAACTGGATTATTTTGGAAACTATGATACAACAATAAGAGCATGGAATTGCACATTATACAACTCTGCATTTGAATGCAGGTGCCCCTTGACACTTCTTGATTAAGCAAGTTACTTAACCTTTTCTGTAAAATGGAAGAATCTGTACACCTCAAGGTTTCTTTTTTTTCTGTTTTGATTATTAAATTAAATAATCTTTATACAGTCCACCCTAATCCAGGACAATCACTGAGTGCTTGAAATCTCAGATAGTAGCAAACTCTATATATATTGTGTTTTTTCCTAAACATGCATACCAGGATGAAGTTTAATTTATAAATTAGGGACAGTAAGAGATGAACAGCAATAATTAATAGTAAAATAGAACAATTATAACAATATTCTGTAATAAATTATGTTATGTGGATGTGGTCTGTGGTCTGTCTCTCCTTTAAAATACCTAATTGTACTATACCCATTCTTCTTCTTCCTGTGATCTGTCAACCTGATAACTGAGTGGCCCACTAGGTGACTAATGGGAGGGTAGCATGTCAGTGTGGATATGCTGTGCAAAGGCACGATTCACACCCCAGGGAGGACACAACAGGATGGTGTGAGATTTCATCACACTACTGAGAACAGCCTGCAACTTAAAGCATATGAATTGTTTGCTTCTGGAATTTTCCACAGAATATTTTCGGACTGTAGTTGACAGCAGGTAGCTGATACCACAGAAAGTAAAACCAAAGATAAGGAGGGACTACTGTACATTTCCTGATGTAAAAAATAAAAAATTATTTCACATTTTTCTAGCAGTAGTCTCTGTTTTAGAAAAAAAAAAAATGCTTCCAGATTATGAATGTAAAACCCATGGGCATACTTTTCTGTGGATATGATGAAACAATTCTCATTTGGTTCTCCTAACGTTTTCCAAATAATATTTCCATGAAAACATATCTCTTTTTAGTATTGAGGTATGATTTATATACAAAAAAAAAGCAAAGATCTTAAATATGCAATGTAAAATGAGTGTTGACTGTGCTTAAATATTCTAATGGAAGGGGTGGGCGTGGTGGCACACGCCTGTATCCCAGCACTTTTGGAGGCCAAGGCAGGCAGTTCACTTGAGGTCAGGAGTTCAAGACCAGCCTGGCCAATATGGTGAAACCCCGTCTCTACTAAAAATACAAAAATTAGCTTGATGTCATGGTACACATCTGTAGTCCCAGTTACTCGGGAGGCTAAGGCGGGAGAATCACTTGAGCCCAGGAGGTAGAGGTTGCAGCAAGCCAAGATTGTGCTACTGTACTCCAACCTGGGTGACAGAGCGAGACTCTGTCTCCAGAAGAAAAAAACAAAAATTCTAATTGAAGTTTTGTGAATGTTCTTGTTTTCATTAATACGTATTTCTCATTAAGGACGAATCTGAGGGATTTCATATAAATTAACCAGCTTAAAAAAAGACCAGTTTAAGGAAAAGTTGTTCTTCATTTTTAAATTAAGCATATTTACAGTGTCACACACTCTTATAAGTAAGTATGATTTTGATATTTGCAAGTCAATGTAACCTTTTTGAAATCTATAAAGAAAAAGTTGTCAAAAATAGAAGTATATTTGATACAACCAATTTATGGGTAAAAAAATTGAATAAGTGTGTATAAGTGCTGTGTTGTAATACACTGATAGACTTGTGATACATTAATTACTAATGATGAAATAGACTTTGAAATCTCTGGAGAAATATTTTAATTATATACTAATAGTATATACTAAGTATCAAATATCAATATTTATTTGTTAAGAAACTTCACTGGCAAAAAACTCCTTACCAAAAATGAAAATAATTATTTAATGAGCTCAGTGTAAATATGAAATGAGTAACTCTGGTTTTATTAATTTTGAAGAACATTTACTACATAATTATTTAAATCATCACTCTTTTTCTCTACTGTTTATGCGATTTTTTGAGTTTAACTGTTCTTCATACCCTTTTGAGGACTTTAATAATAGCTTCATTTGAGAAATCAAAAAAATAGAGAATTGTAATTAGATGCTCTGAATTTTAAAAATCCCTGAATATTTTACTGTAGGGTTTAAATGTATTGTATTATTTAATTGTTTTAAAATATATTGAAGGATGTATTTGAAGCCTGTTCTCCTTTATTGTCTTCTGTAAATAATATCATTTTCCCTGCAATAGACAGAATTCTGGATTTACGGCTTGAAAACAACACTATGACATTATAAATCCATATATGTTTAAAATACAGGTCAAATGTTATAGATAGTAAGTATTGGAATAGTTTAATAGCAATAAATATTATCCTGAGGCAAAATTTTAGGAAAAAATCTTCATTAAAGGAGGTGGAATTTGAATTAGCCTTAAAATCAATGTGAATTTTGGTCTGTCAATAAGAGGAAACATCATTTTTTGAGATGAATCAGGAAAAGAGATGGAACAGCCTTAAGAACCTGTATAGAGGTCAAAATGGGGATAGGATTGTTTGAGAATAATGAAGAGACTGCTTTTACTGAAATATGTGATTTTGTTTATAGAGATGTGAAGAAAATTGTACATAATCTGGTATCCCAATCATGTCTGCCTCCAAACTCCTTCCCAGTAAGACCAGAGAAACAATTTTGCTTTCCATCCTCTATTAATTTCCTTGTCACATTGTACCTGTTTGAAATCCTGTCTCAATATTCCTTACTTACCTCAGTATAATCTACATTAAAATATTCTGTTTATAGTTAACCATCTCTGGAGTCTTTCCATGTCAGCCTACTGTAATTTCAACTTTTGTGTTTCTCTAGCACTCATTTGGACATATAGTTAAATTGACCACCAAAATTCTATTCTTCATTTTGTACCATACAACTTAATTGCCAATTTTATTAATTTGTGATCTGCTGAGTCCTATAGCAGCTCTCAAGAAGAGAAACACTTTTATCCCCAGTTACGAAGGAGGTTAACTCAAGCACAGATTTACATCTTACTCTACTAAATCTTGAGTGTTAAACAAAATACTTAAAAGAGAATGAAGATTCTATTTTGCCTTGCATGATTAGACATTTTTAAGTATATATACTGTATTTCCTTTTGAGCCAAGACACTATGTTTTATATTTACTTGCATTTTGTATTTTATGAAACAATATCTAAATACTGAATATTTATTGATTGATTGATTCAAAGATGTTTGGCATAGATTGCCAAGGGATTTGAATTACCTCTAATCAATTTTAAGTTTTCAAATGTTTGTGAGTAATAGATTGATGAAAGTAGTGATTTTGGAAAATTTAACTAGAAGTGAGGAATTGGAAAGTAAAGATGAGTGATAATCCAAGCATGATACGTTAAACATTCAGACAGAATCATTTGGGTCAAAGTAATAGAAAAGTGGCAGTAGAAAATAGGAAATGCCCATTAGCTTTGTGATTGGTTGTAGGGCAGAGATGTCAGAGTTGAAGCTTAGGTCATTAGAAGAGTGGTTGTAATACTGATAGGTTCTTGGCGTGCTGGGAAGATAAATTTGTTTGTGTGGAGAATATTGACATTTATTTGTACGGTTTTGATTTTAGAGTGTTAGGACATTCAAGTGGGATATCAAGTCAGAAACCGGTACTTACTTCATAAATTGTGAAAATATAGACCTGTCTGGGATGGAGTCTTTCATGTAAAAGAGCTGTTGAATTTAAGGATACACATCTTCCAAAGGAGAGAAATATAAAAAGAGAATAGAACTTCATGGACAAATAATGTATCTCTCTTGTAATTAAAGTACAATTTACCATTTTGGTGACCTCTTTAATTTTCATAAACTTAAATATATAACTTATGTTGATTTTATTTGAAATTCATATATCCTCAATTGAACTTAAATATTAAATGGTCTATATTTGTATTACAAATACTCAAATATGTGTTTACTGTGAATTTGGACGTTAAAATAACTAAATCTTTACAACCTATCAGTTTTAATGTTGTTGCTTTTTGTATAAAAACACACAGTAAACAAGAAATCTTGTCATTCTTCCTTCAAATATATATATATATATATATATATATGTATTTTTTCTTTTAAAATATATCCAGGATCAGATCACTTCTTACCACCTGCTGCAGGATCAGATCACTTCTTACTACCTGCTGTCGAACTGCCTTACGTCATCAGCATCTTTGGTCTGGATTACTGTAGTAAACGTTCCCTAGTCTCCATGCTTCTATTCTTGCTTCATTATAGTCTGTTCTTGACATAGTTCATGTCACTCTTCTCACAGTCTTCCTTTTATGACTCACCATATAATTCAGCATAACATCTAAGTCTTCACCAGCACATTAACCCTCTTACTGTTCCTTGAACATATGTCTATCTTAAGGCCTTCGTGCTGACCATTATTCCATCTTTCTTGTATGTGCTTCCCCCAGAATCCATATGACTAACTGCCTTCCCTTGTTCACAACTGTGTTCAGATGCCAAAGACAGTCTCTGTGGTGTTTATCCTGACCCTCTTCCCATTTAAATTGCAACCTGCTCCCCATTGTCAATACTTCTGACTCCCTTACTTTTTTCTGGTTTTCCTTTTCTTACAGCACTTTGCACTTACAGTGTACAGTTCATTTTATATTGTACACATACACATATTTTTAGAATCACTGTTTTTTGTCTGTCATCTCCCAAACACATACACACACAGCCCCATGAGGCCGGAGATAATTGCTTTGTTCACTATTTTATCTCACATGCCTAGGAATGTAACCTGCCATGTATTAGACACTCAATACATATTTGTAGAATAAATAAACATGATAACATACAACCACAATAGCTAACACTGAAAGCTTACATCACACTTTTCTAAAAACTTTAACTTACTATAACGACCTTAATTAAGTACAGATCCTTTTATCCCCATTTCACATGCCAGGAAACTGCACCATATGTTGGCTAAATAAAATGCTCAATTGCACACAGAATTCAAGCCTAGAAGTCTCGCATGGAACCAGAGATCCAAACCATTAGAGTATGGGATTTCTGTTAAACGTGATTATTGTGTTTAGTGCTATAAAGTTTTGTGTTTGTTTGTTTCTGTACAGACAAGCTCTTACTCTGTTGCCCAAGCTGGAATGCAATGGCATGATCATCGCTCACTGTAACATCAAACTCCTGGGCTCAAGTGATCCTCCTGCTTCAGCATCCTGAGTAGCTGGGACTAGAGGCACTTGCCACCACACTCAGCTAATTATTTTTTGTAGAGACAGTGTCTCACAGTGTTGCCCAGGCTGAGTGCTATAAAGTATTTGTAGCAGAAGCAGAAGTGATATATCATTGTTAAATATGGTATATATATATACACAGAACATTTCTTATATACCTTGATTCACACTGATAGTTTACTGATTAAATATAAAAATGAATTTTGTTCATCTGTAGCCTTCAAGTAGCAAGCTTAAAGAAATATAAAATTACCTCTAAATTTAAGTTTCATTAGGCAGCCTCAACAAGTAACACTCATTATTAAACTCAGTCTGAAGGCCTGCAAAGCCATGGTACTGTCAACCATGTTATATAGGCCTAATATCTGAATCCTTAGGGCCATTTTTATTTCTTAGACACATTTCATTTATCATACTGTTGTACTATATTTCATATCAGATGTCAAGATAAAGTCTCTGATGTCAAAGATTTAGAAGCAGTGACTTTCCAGATTTGCTCATCACAATGCAGTGGTCCTGGACATACAGAGCAAATGGATGACATTAGAGTTCCAAAGCTGCTGGCATTAGGTGAGCTTTAGGGGAAATGTCATTCTTGAGACCATATAAGAGAAGTTTCAAGAATGTAAAGTAAAGCTATCTGAAGTACTGGACATAGTAGTTTAGGATGATATAATGGCACTGAGAGAGAGATTTTGATTATATTGCAATTGAGGCAGTGACCACAAATAAATACAAATCCAGATAATGATCAAAGGGCAATATAACAGACATGTGAAAAGGTTCCTTATTAAAGAGTAATTCCCTGGCCACCCAGGGTTCTTGTCATCCATGTTCATGTGCTTATAGAATTGTCAAAGCATTTTCATGTGAATACTGAGAGTATTATGGACATTCATATTCATAGGTACATCAAAAGAAAATGTAAGAGACAGACTGCTTTAAAGAAGACAATGATTCTTATTTTTTGTTTAAACACATTTTATAGACTTTGCTTGCTAATAACATCTTTTTTTATCTCCTAATCACCCCTAAGTAAGAAAAAATGTTTTGTACTTAGAAAATGAATTACACAGTGGTTACATAGCTTTCCTGGGGAAATCATTCAATTTATTGGCAAATCTAGATTAGGGCACAGAGAACCTGTTCCTAATTCATTTCTTAGAGAATCACAGTACAAAATATTTGGTGATATGAAACGAGTAACTTCATCCTTAATGCAGAATTATGAAAATTTTAAGTTATTTAAGTTTTTTTCGGTTTTGTATTTTGGATTTACATTTATAATAATGATATGAGAATATTAATGTTCCTTGATATAGTTGCTTTTTTCCCCCCAGGATAAAAAGTAAAATACACACACACACATACACAGAGATTATATTATACTTTTCATGTATACCCAATGTGACAGCTACAAAAGCAATTCCAGCATAGATATACATATTTTCTGTATCTTACATTAAAAGCTATTCAGTTGAATTTTAAAATGCTGAAGGATGTAATACTTTTTCATTTTGAACTTTTAATTTCATTTACTTGCACAAGAAAATTCTATGCAATTATATATTTCCATTTTTCTTTGTTAGTGAACAAAATGAAATCTATAAGTCTAGAAATGTATTATCAACAAAACACAAATTACTAAAATTACTTAAGCAGTTCATGGGACAGACTTTTAAAGTTTGTATTTAGAAGAAACTTCATCTTATTGTGTTGTTGTATTTTTGTTCTCTCAACATTTATTTGGAAAATACAGTAGAATGAGAAGCTCTCTAATTGGTCCTATTAACAGTTTTGATCAAACAGTATAAAGTGTTTCCTGAAACACAGTTGATTCCCATTAGCTGTCTCACTAGTGTCTGGGGCTTAGGGTTGTTTTGTGTTATCCTAGGATCCTAGGAGTTTTCCATACTTGCAGTCTGTGTGTTTGTTGACTGACTTTCTACAGAGGGCCAGTTATCGTGAATTATTTCAGTATATTCTGCTTAGGGTTTCCTTACCCTAAGGATGGGTTTTGTTTTGTCTCTCTTATTTTTTTCTTTTATCTTTAACACCTAGACTACCAGTCTTATTGACAGTGTAATAAAGGTAAAACTCACCAAGAGAGCTATTTCTCCATTTTACTATCAGGACAGATAACTTTTTATGAAGAAGGGACTGAATAAGACCAAGCATGGGGCCACAGTTAACCAAAAATCCGTGGACTTAATCCAGTCTCTGGTTAGAAGCTACTAACCCACCATTTGGTTCTTCCATCTCCAAAAGGCTCAGTTTCTCTCTTCCTGTAATATTTACCATGCCTCTTATAGTATTCTAGAGATGCTCTGAAAATACTAGACAGGATGACTGCAATATGAATTTTCAGAAATATGTTAGTTGTTATGTGGTGTTGCTTACCTGCCTGATTAACTTCATGTATGTAGAATCTTCTATTGCTTAGGCGCAATTTGCCACAAGCTCTCTATATGGCTTCTGTCTGTAGAGCTCTCAACTCCCACTGTTCCAGTGGAAATTTTTTTATTAAAAAACAAATCATCTTACACTATTAAGATATTTTATCTGGATGTGTAGCAGTTCATTTATTATTTTAAAAAACTTTTAAAATACTAGTGAGAAGTTTCTTCTTCTTCTTCTTACTAGTGAGAAGTCTTCCCTGAATATATAGCCTTTCTGAAAGCTTTTACAGTATTATACATTGCACCTTCCCATACAGCCTCCCACAAAATGTAGTTATTTAGTGTTATTTAATCATGGCTTATAGCTCTTAAGTAGTACATATTTCTCGTCCTACCACAGACCTGATACATTGGAATTTCCATATATACAGCCTGAAAATCTGTTTCTTAAACAAATATCTCTGGTCAATTTCATGCACACATTATTTTGAAATTCTTTTGAGAACCACTAACTTAGGTTAAGTATCAACCCTTTTGATCCTCAAATAGGAAAATAAAATTCCAAGATGACTTTTTGGAGTATGGTTGGGCCAGGTAAGGATTTCGTATTCCATAACAGAGTTGCAGTAAATTCAGCTGAGACATTGCTAAACAATGTCCTGCAGCTTCAGATGAAAAGAGAATGGTGGCTTATTGCTGACACCTCACAGAAAAAAAATTCTTTGAGTGGCAAGTAATCAAGATTTGTCACTGTTTTCATGAAGAACTGTTTTATTTCTCTGTTGTAATCATTTTTTAGTGGAAGCCAAATATTTAATGAAGTGCTTAGGAATTTCCAGCAGAAGTTATGTGCAGCGTCTGGGAAATCAAACAAGTGGCATTCTTTGTTACCTGGATGGAGATGATACCCATTTATATCTCTTCTTTCCGGCAAATCCAGAAGGACTTGGCCTGAGTATTTTATCATCTATATCACATCTGCCATTTGGTGTAGAGCCTAGTAAGAACTAATGCTGCCTCAAAGAAGACCCCAAGGATAGGACTACAAACATGTAACTAGTAAGAAACAGGAATCTGTTATTAGAATGTTAGAGTGGGATTTAAGCTTACTTTGTGCAGTTACAGTGATGAACCAAGATACTTCCTGTCTTAAGAGTTCAAAAGTATCCTTTCCTGGACATTAGTATCCTAAAAACGAAACTGAAAAGAAAATAATTCATAGTATTTTAGCACACAAAGGAGACTTGGGACTAGTATCATGACTACATTCCCACTAGTTGATAGGTTTTGAAATGCTATCTTATTCACTTAGAATTACTGAGAGGTATGAACTGAATTTTGTTCCTCTAAAATTCAGATGTCGAAGTCTTAACTCCCCAGATGTTACTGTTTGGACATGGGCGTTTAGGAGGCAATTAAGTTTAAATACGGTCATGAGAGAAGGTCCCTAATCTGATTGGATTGTTGGCCTTAGAAGTAGAGGAAAGTATCGAGACGCCTACCTGTCTCTATCCCTCACAAAGAAGAGGTCATGTGAGCACACAGTGAGGAGCTGGCTGTCTTCTGCCCAGGGGGAGTCCTCACCAGACACCAATCCCATTGGCACCTTCACCTTGGACTCTGAATCTCTTGAACTGTGAGAAAATTATTTCTGTTGTTTAAGCCATCCAGTCTATGGTATTTTGTTAGGGCAACCAAGCAGACTAAGACACTCAGCAAAAATAAACTGATTCTGTCATGCACAGAAAAGCAGATCTCTCATTTTATGTAGACATTGATCAGGAAAACTAGGACTTTTCTACTGGAAAATCTTAAGTAGTTAAGATGAATTTCAGAGATAGTTAGGTTCATTTAAAAACAGTAAGGCAACCCTCTGACTTCTGAGAAGTGTTGTCAAGGATAATACAAGGTTTTTTTCCCCTCTTGTTTTTAGGTTGACAGTAAATTATCATATTTTCTTCCTTTTCTTTTCTATTGCAATAATTTCTGTATTCATAAAGATTACTGAATCAGATGCTAAACAATTGAGAGATTATCACTTAAAAGATTTTCTCAGATTTTGCGTGTCCATTGCCCTTGTTCTGGCAGGTAGTGAATAAAGGACTGAAACAGACTGAAAGGATTTACACTAGTACTTTTTCATGATGTTTTCAAGGAGGATGAAAGAAAATAGATGGAAAAAAATTTGCATATCATTTCATACTGATTTGCGTAAAACTGCATGACAAGATTGGACTGAAAGAATTCATATAGTTAGTCAGAGATAATCAGCCTTGTTTCCTCTAGCTGCGGACAAGCTCTTGGTTTATTTTGCAATCATGTATTATTTTAAAATGCAAGAAGAAAGGACCAAAAAGTGTTTTTGTGGATTTGACCCAAACTGAGACAAATCACCATTTGGGTATCATCCAACACTGTCAAATCTTAGTTTCATTTGTCATTTACTTAATGTTATAAATGGGCCTTTTTAAAATAAGTTATAATTTAAAAAATGATCAAAATTCGGAAATTTCATGGGATTGATTTAAGCATTTTAATTTTTTTTTTTTTAGTAGGGATTATATGCCAAAGCAAAGCGATACCAGCACTGCTTTATCAGTGAATAAGAGAAATAATTAATTTTAACACTGTGTATTATTGTCTTCAAAATAGCTATTTTCTGGCAAATATGTATTACTGAACAACTTTTTGCACTCTGCTTATATTAGAATTTGGTTTTGATCCAAAGCCCATTTAACTAAAGCAGTCATTGTTAGGGTTAAACAGGCTGGTTGTTAATATGTTTTGCTCTCAAGGCTAATAATATCAGGTTGGTATATAAGGGATTTGCATAAATTTACAAAAACAAATTACTCACTGGCAAGAGAATTAACTCAGATATAGTTTGCTATTACTGAATTAACAATGGGCATAAACCAGTGGAGACTAATTTTATCTATGAATCATATGTCCTAAGACATTAAAATTTGGAATCTCATTTGAATCTTAGATGATTGGTGATGATGATGGTGGTGGTGGTGGTGGTGATAGATTATATTTATTGACTTCTTACTGTGTTTCAGGCATTAGGCTATTTTACATGTATTATCAATTCACTTGTCACACTTTATTATTTCGATCAAAGAGCTTAACAATTTGAAGTTTAGAGTAATTTGCTCAAGGTCTTTCTTGTGAAACTTGACTTCAGGGAATTTGACTAAAATCTATTTTATAAACTACTGCACTACACTGTTTCCTTCGTGCTGTCAGTTTCCAATTTGCAGATTAGGAAACTGAGGCCCAAACTACTGAACTCATTAAGTAACCACTACTTCTTTAAATTGAATGGCCATTATTAGCACTGGAAACTGACTTCTAAGTTCAGTTTGCTTTTTGTTGCCATAGCTACCTTCTCAAGTAACAACCTATTGGTCCAGTGTAGCCATTCTTATTTTCAGAACATGTGTTTAAAAAGATTCCTTAAGGAGTATTTACTACCAGCAGAATTTAAAAATGTTGAAAAAGCAGAACATGCTGACTGGTGTCATGTTCCCAAGAATTTAGTAATAACTTAAGTGGAATCAGGTTTATTTCACATACTGATATAGAGTATATTTAGCTTCATTTCCATTTTATGTTTACTCATTCTTGATATTGCCATATAAGAGGTATAGAAACTATATTAAACAAAATATACAATTTTTTATTTTCAAGTATGTTAGTTGAAATTAAGAACATATCATTCATATATATTGTTTTCTCATATTATGCTATACTGTTTTTCTTCTACATAAAATTGGGCTTTAAGTAAGTCATGAGTCATGGCAATGAATTTTCTTACAACCTTATTTTTATGAACCATTTTTTTTTATTGAACCACTTTTTATTTTATGTTGGTTCATATGCTCTATGAAATATTCAATGACGCCAGGTGCGGTGACTCACGCCTATAATCCCAACACTTTGGGAGGCCAAAGTGGGCGGATCACTTGAGGTCAGGAGTTTGAGGCCAGCCTGGCCAACAGGGTGAAACCCTATCTCTACTAAAAATAAAAAAATTAGCCAAGCATGGTGGTGTATACCTGTAATCCCAGCTACTCAGGAGGCCGAAGCAGGAGAATCGCTTGAACCCAGGAGGCGGAGGTTGCAGTGAGCCGAGATCACGCCACTGCAATCCAGCCTGGGCAAAAAGTGTGAAACTGTCTCAAAAACAAAAGAAAAAGAAGAGAAATATTCAATGGCCTACACAAATAAAAAACATTGATATTAATGGTTTGTTGAAACATTTGTTCCTGTGGAAGAATTGATATGTATTCATTATCAAAGCCTGCACACATTTTTTTCTTGACTATTCACCTGATCTGAAAATGCATTGCCCTTATTAATACAAGTTAAATATATATTTTGGAATAAATTATCCTGAGTTACTGCTATTTCCCTCACTCATGAGAATTAGTAAAAAATCAGAGAGGAAAATAAATAAATGAACACCATGCTTTAGCTTTCAGGGAATTCATTATTCAATATTCCCTCTTTCAAAGGATTTTGAAAGTATATACATCTGTTAGAGACAAATTTTTAAGACCAGGTTAAAATCGCAGACCTAAGGTTAATTTTAAGTGAATTAAATCATTGCTTTAAGGGCCCCATAAATGAAAGCTAACTATCTAAGTTCAATGTTTAAGACTTTTGCAATACTTACTCATTCTTATTCTTGTGCTTACTCTTATAGCTTTTGGTGTATGCCAGTAATCTCTTTGTTGCACATTAGTAGATAAAATGTAATCTTGTAATTTGTGTGTGTAAGCTGCTTGAGAACATAGGTATTTTTTCCTATAACTGCTGGATTTCTGTTGCCTGAGGTGGTGCCTGATACATACTAATTGATGAATTAAAAATTTGCCAACAAATTCAAGCTAAGTAAATCCTGAAGGCTCTTAGGGTATCTACTTTTGATATGATTTTGAAGACAAAAATAAAAAGATGTACAAAAATCAATGTTTTTATAGTATGTTAGTATACATTCCTGAATGTATTTTATAGAATGTTAGTATACATTCCTGAATATTATCTTTTAAAACTATCAGTTCAACACACTAAATTCACTTACGAAAAGGAAATGAATTTCTGAATGCTGTTTGTTGAGAAGATAAAAACAGCTTTTCGGCCTTTTGGCTAAGATCAAGTGAACAAGATACAAAGTTTGTTGAAGTGGAGACTATGAAATGATTTCTATTTGATCAATTACACTATTGTATATCATACTATCTTATATGATTTTTAGGAAAGTATCTTGAGGAATATCCTCTTAATCCTATTTTAAAGATAATTGAGGCTAAGTAGTTTGTTTACAATAACAGTTAGTAGGTGGCAAATTCCGGACTGTCTCCAAAGCCGTTCCTCTCTCCTGCCTTATGTATACAAGAAATAAGCTACAACGGTTATAGATCAGTTTCATGAACCAAGTCTCTAAGGACAAAGTGTGATTTATTTTAACCTAGCTGCATTTTTAAATTGAAAAGAAATACATAGGTTTCTGGTTATTGTGACTGGAAGCACAAAATGCATTGCATGATATGATGCTTTTCTCACACATTTGAGAAAGCATTGAAGTGTTTTGAGCAAAGTAATGATAGGATAGTTTCAGCAGTATTCATCTGAATGACAAATCAACTCCAGGGTAGAGGCAGAGAGAATAAAGGAGGCTGTTGCAATCGTCTAGGCAAGAGATGATGACTGGTTGGATCAGACAGATCTTGGGGCCTTATTTTTTAGCCTCCTTTGCTAGTTCTTCCTGGGAGGGGTGAAAAGTGGTTGAATTTGGAATGAATTTTGAAAGTAGAGCCAACAGTATTTTTTGAATTACTGGATATGTGGAGAGGGAGGGAGGGAGGAGGAAGGAGGGAATAAAGTCAAGGAAAAGAGTGAAAGAAAAGTAAGGACAGAGACACAAAGGTGATTCCAGGATTTTTACCTAAACAACTGGAAAAATTAAGTTATTCTCCTGAGTTAGGGGAGAATGGGAGAGAAGCAAGATGCTGGGACAGAAAGAGAGGCAGATCAGGAGTTGCGTTTTAGCTGTTTTCAGACTTCCAGTATATCAGACTAGACACCAATGTGAGAATCATCAATATAGACATAATTAAAGCCATGAAATTGGATGAGAACACCTGGGAAGGCTGAGTAGAGAGAAGAGGCCTAAGCCTTTTGAGCTCTGAGATACTCCAGAGTCTAGAATGTAGGAAGGGAAGAGCCTCCTCCTTCCGGAGGAGGAAGAGCCAGTGAGGCAGAATCATCTGCAAGACTAGGGTTCTGGAAGTCAAATGAAGAAAATATTAAAGAGAACAAGTGGTTAGATGCAGCAGAGTTTTCAGGTAGATTAAGTCCAGTAAGACTTAGATATGACCATAGGATTTAGTAATGGGGGAGTCCATTGATGACCTTGACAAAAGATTGATCAAAGAAGATTCTGTTACTGAAAATAAACAGAAAGGATTATAAACCACTCACCTAGAAGACGTCTGAAGTTATTCCTTAAGTTTGCGATCCTCATAGAGGCAAACTACTTTGCAGTTGTTATGTAAATTTGGTCATATTATCCTGTACTGTTAAACTCAGATATGTTCGTCAGTTATTTAAATACTGATTTTAATTACTTTAACTGTCAACATTTAATTAAAGTTTTTACAAAGTTTTACTTGAGGTTCCTCCTGTGTTTTGGTAAGTTACTATATGGTGGGAAGGGCCTACATACCTATACAAACAGTCCTGGGTTTCAGTCCAAACTTCACCGATTAGTAGTTGTGCAGTCTTGAACAAGTTAGGTAAATTTTTCTAAGTCTTAGTTTCCTCATTTGGAAGTTGACAGGTAATAACTACTTTATATGACTGTCAATTAACAGTGGACTGGATTAAAAAAAAGTGGTACATATACACCATGGAATACTACACAGCCATGCAAATGAAATTATGTCCTTTGTAGCAACATGAATGCACTTGGAAGGCATTATCTTAAGCAAATTAATGCAGTAACAGAAAACCAACTACCACATCTTCTCACTTGCAAGTAGTAGCTAAACATTGAGTACACATGGACAGAGAGCGGAACAGTAGACCCTGGGGTTTACTTAAGGTTGGAGGGTGGGAGGAAAGTGAGGATTGAAACACTACCTATCAGGTACTTTGCTCACTACTTGGGAGACAAAATCATTTGTACATCAAATCCTGGCGACATGCCATTTACCCATGTAACAAATCTGCACATGTACCCCCGAAAAAGTTTGAAGAAGAAGAAAAAACAAGATACTGTGAGCATACTATCTGAAGCATATGATACAATTATACATCATAAATGATGTAAAAGTTGAGTCATTGATTTGTACTGTAAGCTGCTATATTTTTTCTCCAGTATTTTTTAATATAAATAGAAAACCTAGACAAGGACGTTTATTTAAAACAACTGCATAGCAACTGATATAAGAGAGATTAACAACAGAAATAATCATGGGAATCAATTTAGAAACCAGATAATCTAGATGGAGATTTGTGTTGGATTTTCTATAATCAACTGTATGCTACTCAATAGGGTAAAACAATTTTAATAATTTTGTTTTGAAAAAATGTAAATGCTATAATGAATTATGTGCATTTATAAAGCTGACTCCTTATTTTAAAAACTTTGATAATGTGGGAAGTAGTGATTAGACATTTGGTCACTTCTAACTTATTTTAAAGGATGAAAAATCATAAAAATGTTCTACTTTGTACTTTTGCAGTAATTCTACAGGAATTATATTTAATGTGTGTATGTTTGTGATAAATCCCTTAACACGTTATATTGTTTGCTTTTGATACTAAGATGCCACCTACAGTTTACAGTAGTATCATCAACCAACATTGTCATCTAATTGCATTTAACTAATAATTATTTAAAATAAGTGGAACCTAGTAGGAAGTAATAAAAATTTAATTAGTAAAAATCTAATTGGATTTTTCCATTGTTTATTTTCATGACTTAAAACTACAAAATAATTATGAGGCTTTCTCAAACTGTAATTTCTGTTTCTTTGTCTTCTTTTATAGAGCTACATTCATGGGAGCAGCCAGGCTCAGTTTGTGGCAGAATCACACATTATTCTGGTACTGAGTATCCTTTTAAAATATTGATGAATTGAAAAGGGCAAACTAGAGCTACATGTTATTAAATTGACATTTTTCCTGGCAGTAAATATCAAGATTTTTAAAATACATTAAATTTTAAGCTGTTCTGTATGAGTAATTTTATTTTTTTGTTAATTATTTCCTACTACAGAGTAATTTGTTACTATTCAGTATCATTAACAGATCATAATTTATTTTTTACTGACTGTTGAATTTCAAAGTATTACTCTTACTCTGCATTGATGATCTCTGGCTAGATTTTTTTGTGAAATTTATATGGCTTTTCCCTATGGCATCTTAATGGTGAGAAAAAAGTGCCTTATGGTATAAATAGCAGCTTAAAAAAGGGATTATCATCATACTGCTTCCCTTAAATATATGGTATGTCAGAAGGAGGAGATTTTGAGTGGTTCAACATGCCTTTTTGGAACATACCAGACTGAGTCAGACTAAGTGTTGTGAATCAGATCATACAATGTAATTTATGATTTAGATTTAGAAGGGTAAAGAATGTAGCACGATAAGAAATAGTAGCAGGATAAGAAAAAGGTAAGGTTAAGCATCTAATCTGAATATTCTTAGAATGAAATAAAATTAGTTTGGACACTGTTTTGGGGGAACATTGATGTTTGTGTGAGTCTTATGAAAATGTTTGAAATTTAAATTCATAGTGTTGCTTGAACATATTGAGCCATTATGAGAATTTAACATGTGCCTCTAGTATCCTTTATAAAATTTGATTACTAATATCCTGGTTACTAAGATTCATATTCAAATGAAGTAGTCTAGACCAAATTCTCCAGTACTATATATAACTAAAGCTGTAAACTTTTAAGTATCTTAGAATTTGTCCAGGCCAAACCTCATT
Organism: Macaca nemestrina; assembly: GCF_043159975.1. Taxonomy (NCBI): domain Eukaryota; kingdom Metazoa; phylum Chordata; class Mammalia; order Primates; family Cercopithecidae; genus Macaca; species Macaca nemestrina. Next base: position 138,913,705 of record NC_092132.1, on the reverse strand, counting down.
TTATATGTAGGAGAACTAGAGCCCACAAAGGGCTTGTGTTAGGGAAGCCTACGTGAGCTAGAATTAGAATTCAGTTTTTTCATGGTCTATTGGTTGTGCAAGCACTTAAGTTTTATGTACAATACTTTATTATGGTGTGTGATGTATAATTTCATGAATGAATGTTAGTCATGCCTACTCTTTTTAATCTGGATGAAAAATCTTTTTAACAACACTGAAGTTTTTGGATTTTATTACTTTGTTGTGTCATAACAATGCATTTTTAAAAATCTACCAGCAAAGACTGACCACTTCAGTTTATTCAAGCAACCTGTTTTATTTGCTTACTGTGTTTTAGGCACTGCATGAAGTGGTGGTATACAGTGATTACTGTATGGTGGGGAAAGAGGGATGGAAAATGTTTAAAGCGCTTGGAATTCTCGAGAAACTGAAAGTCTTCCTTGTTTGTAAAATCAGGATTAGCAATACTAACCACACGGCATTTTTGTGTGAAGAAAATGAGCTAGCACACATTAAGCATCCAATAATCACAAAAGGCTAGTTGGTTTATTCCTCTCTCTGTTTTTCCTTCTTTCTTACTCGGAACTTTGGTGGCCACAGATAATATGCATAAACACATATATGTGGGTTGATTCCTAGTGATATTGTTTGGCTGTGTGTCCCCACCTAAATCTGACCTTGAATTGTAATAATACCCACATGTCATGGAAGGGACCCATTGGGAGGTAACTGAATTATGGGGGTGGGTTTTCCCATGCTGTTCTCATGATAGTAAGTCTCATGAGATCTGATGGTATCATAAAGGGTCGTTCCCCTGCACGTGCTCTCTCTTGCCTGCTACCATGTAAGATGGGCCTTTCACCATGATTGTGAGGCCTCCGCAGCCATGTGGAACTGTGAGTCCATTAACCCTTTGTTTCCTTATAAATTACCCAAGCTCATGTATGTCTTTATTAGCAGCATGAGAACGAATACACCTAGCTTTTGACAAAGGTGTAGATGACCGAAAAAAAAAATCATCTTCTAATAAAACTTATCAAAATTCTAAAACTTGAACTGTAAACAGTGAAATGACTTAATTTTTCTAGAGCAAAATTTTTGAACCCATTAAATCATATAACTTGTAATAAAAATGCAGTTTTTCAAGGTTTAATGAAAATGAAGGACATGAAGTTGAGAAGAAAATGATTATAAATCTCCTTTATATTGCAGGAGAACTAAAAGATACCTTTCTAAAACTCATTGAACAACACTGACCGTGTTCTTCCTATGTCTCAATTCTCAACATTTTTATTTCTTCCACCCTTGATTATGCATGTTTGGATACATACATGAAATTGGGCATATCTGCAGCCCATTTCTTGCTTACATTTGTTTACTTGCCTGTATGCTTTATGGTTTCAAAATTAAGAAACTACTATGAGGAGTACTTGTTTGGCTCTAGTTTGTCTCACAGACTGGAATCGGAAATACAAATTTTGCTATATTTTTCAACAAATACCGAATTTCTGCACACCAGCTTTAATATGGTAAGAGAGTAATGCTTTCTGCACATCAGAGGGGCCTTCGGTGAGAAAAGGAAGTATCTGTATATGTTTGTAGACATACCCACTCCTCCCTATTAAAAAATAAGGGCAAAGCTGTATTTACTCTCAACTTATTATTTAAAGATATTCAGAAAGCAAAATATGTTAACATTAAAGCAAATTGATAGAAACATAAAGCATTTGTTGCAGGTAAGTTTTTAACTCTCATTTATTGAATTATTGTAGTTTCTTTTTTTTTTTTTTCCTAACTTGTTTCAATCCATGATGTAGCATTTCAGCAGTATACTTTATCTAGATAAAGTGATGAGTTTATTGAAACACATCAGGAATACTGAGCAGAAGGATGAAAAGCTGTGTTGAGATCATAATTTTATTGTATGGCAGGAATTCTCCAAGGTTTCATTTCATGGATCATTGGCATCAAGCCGAGATTTAGGATTCAAAGAAATTTCACAAGCAGTATGAATTTTTTCATATAGATCTTAACAGTGATACATAAAAGAAAAGCCCCATTCTCTTTTTGGTAATAGTCATTATTTGTTGCTTCATTTTTCCCGTGTTTTTTTTATTTTAGACATATCTGGTACTAAGAAAGAGAAAAATTCTTTTAAAATGCTGGACTCATTATCAGTAAAATTTTAAAAGAAGTCCAGGCACAGTGGTTCATGCCTGCAATCCCAGCACTTTCGCTGGCCAGTCACTGTAGCTGAGGAGTTTGAGACCAGCCTGGGCAACATTAGGGGGAACGCTGTCTCTACAAAAAATTACAAAATTAGCCAGATGTGATGGCATACACCTATGGTTCTAGATACTTGGGAGGCGGAGGCAGGAGGATCACTTGAACCCGGGAGATCAAGGCTTTAGTGAGCTGTGATCACACACTACACTCCAATCTGGGTGACAGAGTGAGACCCGGTCTCAAAAAAAAAAAAAAAAAAAAATCAATAATTTCTGATTCTAGTTTCATTTGACAGTCTACTGCTGCTTTTTGAACAATCTATTTTTTTTTTTTTTTGTCATTTGTGTATTTTTTTTTCTTCAGGCAAAAAGTTACAAATACCAGATGATTACTTTTCATTTATCTGTAGAGAGAACATTTCTATCTTTTGGATTTCTTGTCCTAATTTAGTAAGTCAGATTATTAGATGCAGTTGCTATATAGAAAGATTTGCTGAAAAAACCTAGGAGAAAACAGATGGAGTTATTTTGTATCATAGGTTACAGATTGATATTTACTAAGAATAAAATTGTCTCCATATCAGTAGTGTTTTATTTTTTCAGTACCTTATTTAAATAAAGAACAATCTTAAGTCGTCTTTGAGAGAAAACTATATGAAAAAATAAGAAACATTATATTTTCATATGGAATATATGTAAATCATCTAAAAGTAACTTACATAGGACTTTATGTTTTTGCAAGTAAATTCATTTTTATTTCACTTATTTTTCCTTTTTTAATATTTTCACCACCTAATGCAAATGTGAATGAGATATTTGCTGTTTACAGAAAGGTAGGATGACAGAAAAATACTTAAAATACAGTGAGACAAATATGCAAAGGAGGTAGCAAGAGAGTAGCTAACTCCTTATCTAGAGAATTGGCACTGACTTTTCAGCTGGATGTGGAAGTAAAAAAAGGAGTTTCAGAGACAGAGAAATGAGTGAGGAAGCTATTTTAGTAGAAGATACAGCAGGTACACAATCATAAAATGAGAGTGAATACTCTTTATTTCAGGAAGATAAATACATCAAAGCTGGAATACACATTTTGAAGAGATTGGTGAAAATTTGATTAGGCTGAACAATGAAAACCTTGCTGAGAAATTTGAATCTTAGCTACAGGTGGTAGATGCAGTGCAATTAATATGCCAATTTTACATATTTGGCATTGGGTAACCTAAGAATTCTTTCTGAAGTATTACGAGGTTGAGCCCCACATGTCTTCTTGATAAATTTGGCTGTGGAAAGGGAAATAGTGGCGTCATGCCTGTTTAGGGAACAGAAAGCCAATGGAGGTTTGCTCCAGTAACAATATTAAGGATAGGGTAGAGAAGGCAGAGCAAAGGAAGCAGGAATCGCTGGCAGTCGTTCTGGCTGCTGGCAATGGTTTATCCTCAAGGATGAACCTAAGTAAAGGAATGGATGAGTGACTCAGCTGCTGTTTGAGAGGAAGAAGAATCAAAATTGATAATAAATGTCACAAGTAAGATTCAGGAACAGAAATCAGAGATGATTCTGAAGTTCAGCTATGTGTTGTAGGATAGAAATATGGAGGAAGACAAGGTTTGGAGGGGAATGTTTAGCCCAGAAAAGTTCCTAAGATTGATTAGGCCTCATTATTGGTTGATGAGAAAGAGATTAGTTTGTTTAAATTGCTTAAGATGATAAAGCCAATCAGTTGAAGAGTCAAGAGCTTAAAACTGTAAACGCATTGTTTTTCTACTTAGTAATACTTTGCCAATAAATCAAAACCTCTGTGAATAGACCAATAATATTCTAACCAAACTGTATATTGTGTGTATTTGTTGTATACATCTGAAAAGATCATTTTAATAAAGATACAGTGGATATGTTGATTTTATTTTTTATTTTTATTTTTATTTTTTGAGATGAAGTCTCGCTGTCTCCCAGGTTGGAGTGCGGTGGCAGCGATCTGGGCTCACTGTAAGCTCCACCTCCCGGGTTCACTCCATTCTCCTGCCTCAGCCCCCCAAGTTGCTGGGACTACAGGCGCCCGCCACCACGCCCGGCTAATTTTTTGTTGTTGTTGTTGGGTTTTTAGTAGAGACGGGGTTTCACCATGTTAGCCAGGATGGTCTCGATCTCCTGACCTCGTGATCCGCTAGGATTACAGGCGTGAGCCACCGCGCCCGCCCATATTCCTTGAGTTACTCTATCATATTTTTGTATAGAATAAAACATCGTCTAGCAGTGTAAAAACAAATATGTGTGGGGCATATGTAAATATAAATACACACATACACGGAGGCATATGTGCCAGGTGCTGAGGTACAAAAGTCACAAAACCCCACAAGATGTCTGATGGTGTGGCATTTACAGTCTAAAGGTAGAGGAAGACACACAACAAATGAAAGTGCCAGTAATTCTTAAGTTACAATTATGTTCTTAAAAGTTTTCAAATGTCCACAATTCAGTAAGACTTAGGCTTGAGGCACATGGATCTTAAGTGGAATATCATGAAGTGCAAATATGCAGTTTTTGAAACCATAGTTGGAAGAATTAGTATGTATATGAAATTATGTTTAAAACTTTTTTTTTTAGACGGAGTCTCTGTCGCCCAGGCTGGAGTGCAGTGGCGTGATCTTGGCTTACTGCAAGCTCCACCTCCCGGGTTCACGCCATTCTCCTGCCTCAGCCTCCTGGATAGCTGGGACTATAAGCGCCCGCCACCATGCCCAGCTAATTTATTTTTTAAATAGAGACAGGGTTTCACCATGTTAGCCAGGATGGTCTCGATCTCCTGATCTTGTGATCCACCTGCCTTGGCCTCCCAAAGTGCTGGGATTACAAGCGTGAGCCACCGTGCCCGGCCTAAAACTCTTTATATAATTTCCCAGAGTAGAGAGTTTCTGCTGTGGTGATCCCGTGATAAAATTAAGGTCGGATATGGTTTTGATTATAGAATGTTCTTAAAATTCAAAACCTCAGGTATGATTTTAATGAGATAACCTGAAATCTGCTTTTCTTACTACACCTATAAATATGGCACAATAAAGCAGACATGTAATTACAAGTAGTAGTTTTCCAAAATAAAAAGGCACCTTCGTTTCATATTTAGAGAAACGTTTGCAGAAATGTATGATTTTATTGTCCTAACTAATCTGCCTTTTTTTTCTATCAGTAGGCAGTCCTGGAGGGGCAGAACTAATGTCATTTAAAAATTTATTTAAAATTTCAATCAGATCAAATTAGTTTCCATAGACAGTAATGTTCCCACTGAATTCACCAAGATATGCTCTCTCTGTATGAGTGGATCCAGAACACCTGAGTTCTCGGATCAGCTTTAGTGTCAACTACCTAATCTCTGACCTGCCACTGCCCCTTAATTCTCCACATGTTTTTTAAGTTAGAGGATCTCAAGAAAATGACATGAAATAAATATTAGTTGGAAGTAAAATTATTTATATAAAAGTAAAGGTTATACCAGCAATTTAAAATGTTTATTCTTACAAAGATCACATTGCATTTTCTATGAGCAAAACATTTTTTTCCATTTATTATGAAATAATATGATTTCATTTGGCATGTTTCTAGTCTATCATATAGTGAAAACATTGCTTTTAATATGTTATATCCAAGGAGAAACATACTATAGAAAAAAATTAATGATAGATGCAAGTTGAAAATTTTAGATTTAGATTCCTTTAAGTCTTCTATAATGTGCTAACAGTTTTTTCAACGTCTATTTACATTTATCTTTAAATTGAAAACATCTTGAGTCCATTCCTAGGAGCAACAGAAAACTTATCATATGCATTTGAGAAGGGATTATAATGTTTTGTAAATGTATTTGTTACTATCTCCGTAGAATGCTTAGTGCCTCTGGGTATTGTATGTAATTTCCACAAATAGCAGCTTTTTTATGTGGGATCATGTCAATATTTTGACTAAGCGTAGGAAAATGATCAACAGGATCAGCAAAGAAACTGTAGTGTGCACAGTAGTTTAAATATATATTGCTATGATATTAATAAAAATGTGCAAAGTAATACAAAAACTAGGCCAAAGTATGTGTGTATAGGATAAAGGGTAGAGGTCCGTCTGTTATTTTCTTTTAATGTTGGGATATTTCACTGAGGCACAGCTAGATGGCTACACCCATCAATTTAATGACCAAAAAGAATAACATTCTTTTTCGTCAGAAGTAGAATCTTGTCAGATTTGGAGGGTCTTTCATTAATCATTCGGCCTTCCACTCAATGCCACATAAGAACACTGAGAGATGATCATCTAGCTTCTTCCTCTGTATAAAAAGGAAGATTTTTACATTACAAATGTAATTTTCCCCAAATGGTAAGTATTATGCAGTCTCTTTTTCAGCTGAAAATGTTTGAGTTAATACAATGAAATTTAAGCCAAATGATTCTCAACTCTTAAAGGCCTTGAGTTAAAACATACATCTTTAAGTAATAGAGAGGGAGGGTTAGCAAGCTTAAAGCCATTTTAGTATAATTCATACGTCTTAATTTCAGCCATCAGGTTTTTAAACGGCTCACTGCTCTTTTTTTTTTGTTAAAGCTTAGAAAACTCACTTTTGCAAGAAACATTATGAGGAAGAGATCATAGTTATTTACTGACCCTGCTGATTTCTAACAAAACATTTTACCTTGAGGTTGTATATAACCTATGTCTGGTAATCCCTTTGCTTTAAAATTCCCACTTTAAGGTTGTGTGCACAAATGTTTACTAAATTCTTGCATTTTTAAAAATTGTGAAGTAAGAAGAAAGCTAAATTCCAGTGAGACATAATGGTATACAGTGTTTTTGATACCACCTTAAAACCTTTACAGCAGGGGTTGGCAAACTAGGACCAGTTCAGGCCCAATCCATCCTGCCTGCTATTTTTGTAAATAAAGTTTTATTGGGACACAGAAACAGCCATTCATTTATATATTGCCTGTGACTACTTTTGCACTACAACAACAGAGTTGAGTAATAGCAACAAACTCCATATGACTTGCATAGCTGGAAAATATTTACTTTGTGACCCTTTGCTGAAAAAGTTTGCCAGTTTCTGCTCTGTAGGCTGTGGTCAATAAAGAAAACAAAAATCCACAATTTTATTAACTCACCCATGAACAGTTACTGTTTTTATCTTTCATTCCCTGCAATCATTTCTTTGTATTTGTTTCAAAGGAGTCAAGGTTTTATACATAGTTTTCTACGTATTATACATACATATACATCTTTTCATTTGGTATGGTGACAAAATTACTATTAATATATCTTGCTTTGTTATTAAGAATTTTTGTGAATTTTTTATATGGCTAGTTAACCTATTACAAAAATGTCCCATATGTTATAGACATTTACATTTTAATTTTTTACTATGTAAATTGTTCTAAAATAGATTTTTGTATGTATATTAAGTTTTTTAGTATTTTGTATTTTGTCTTATTTGGGAATAGCTTTATAGGAGTGGAGTTCATGGGCATACTTCTGGCACATATAATTAATGATAAATGATGATTTGCTGAGGTTTTTGACATGCTGAAATCTTAAAATTTTGATGTTAGACTTGGTGTTTCTGGTCCCTTTCTGCCCTGTTGATAGGGAGTTTGCGTATTTTTTTTAAGTTGTATAATTTGAAAAATACTATATTGTTACTGCATTTGCTCCCAACAAAAATAGTAAATTATAAAAATGTGATTTAAAGCAGTGTGAAACATAAGTGATATAAAGGTAAAATCATAGACATGTTTGAAATGGCAATTTTGTAAGTTATTGCAAACTTCTTTGTAAAATCTAGAATATATTTATGGAGTAGTAAAATGTATTTGAATGCTCTGTGCTTTATGAAAAAGATTTTTATGCTCAGCATAAAGATGTTTCATGCTGAAACTGGGCTAGCAATTCTGTTCTTTGCCTAATGCTTGTTATCATTTTCATTTAATCCTGACATCTTACTTCATTACTTTTGTGCTTTTTTGCTTTGCATCTTTCACTCTTTAGTTTTGTGACTTTGAGCAAGTTGTTTAAACTTCTCTGGGCTTCAGTTTCCTTATTTGTAAACAGATGATAATATCTACATCAAAGAATTGTTGGTACTGGGTAGGACAGTGGATGAAACAAAGTTCTTGCCCTTTTGGAGCTAAAATTGTAGTGCTAGAACAAAGACAGTGAACTGTAAAATGTATACAATCTGAAATTTCTTTAAAAAACAGTGTTAAAGAAAAAAAATCAGAATAAAGGTGAGAAGAGGCTTCTCTAACAAGACTGCATTTGAACAGAGACCCGGTGGAAGTGAGGGAGTAAATTACATGGCCATCCCAGGGAAAAGTACCTCAGGCAGTGGGAATAACAGGTTCAAAGATCTCCTTATTACCTGACTTGCTTTGAAGGTATGAGGAAAAAAGGCTAGAAACCTAGGAGGAAGATTTAATTTCTAAAGCAGGAAACAAGCACCAAAACTCATAAAGGAAAAGATGAATAAATTTGGCCACATTAAAATTAAAGCTTCCTACATGACAAATTAATTTAAAATACAAACTATAAAGGAGAATCGGAATGCAATACTTCAGTCAATTCCTATCTAGAAAAAAAAAATATTGTCCTCCAAGTTAATAAGAAAAAGCAACTATGCTTTTGGAAAAATGGGCAAAAAAAAAAAAAAAGCCGTGTACCAAAGACTAAACCAAAAAAAGAGGAATGAACATATCAAAAAATGCTCAGAACCAAGTCAGAAGCTATTGATACAACTCTTTCCTTACCAGTTTGATAAAACCAATAATTGGGTAGTATTGTGTTAGTGAAATGTAAGAAAACCTGAACATTTCTCTTTTTAGAGAACAGTATGATTATACCTAACAAATTTGAAAATACACTTACTGAACCTCTGAAAAATTCCACTTCTGGTTGTGGACCATAGAGAATATATCGCGCATATACACTAGGAGACCTGTGAAAATATATTCTTTGCAGGAATATTTGTAGTAGCAAGCATTTGGAAACAAATGCCATCAGTAAGATAAAGCAATAAAATATGCTATACTCTTACGAAAATATACATAATTTTCTGTTACCACATTGATTTAATGTAAGCGATTGAAATGAGAAACATGTTACTGATAGTTTTCAACATTGTAATAATACGGAGAGAGAGTAGTAAAAATGTTAGGAAGATACATTTATAGGGACATGTTATACTTGGGTGACCATAGTTAATGCCCAGTAAAATATACTTTTCCCTGAGTTCATGTCTTTGTGTATGAACCGATACATATATTTGTGTACATGTGCATTTGTGTGTATAAAATTGGACCGTAAGAACATGTTAACATATGGCTTTACTCCCATTAAAATTGTCATGCATTTTATTTTGTAGGCTTTATTTTCCCCAGTAATAGAAATACTGCCATTTCCCCCATGATTCATTAATGGAATAGAGGAAGCTGCTTAGCAAATGGAATCATAAGATGAATGTATGTTTTCCTTTTAATGTCTACATAAATTCACCTTAAATGCCATTTATGTTTTGAATAGTTAAAAATGTCATAGCAGCTGGGCACGGTGGCCCACAACTATAATCCTAGCACTTTGTGAGACCGAGGCAGGCAGATCACTTGAGGCCAGGAGTTCAAGACCAGCCTGGCCAACATGGTGAAACCCCATCTCTACTAAAGTAGTAAATCTATCCAGGCATGGTGGTGCACTCCTGTGATCCCAGCCACTTGGGACGCTGAGGCATGAGAACTGCTTGAACCTGGGAGGCAGAGATTGCAGTGAGTCAAGATCCTGCCACTGCACTGTAGCCTGGGCTACAAAGTGAAACTCTGTCTCTAAAATTTTTTTTAAAAATTTAAAAAGTCATAGTAAAATAATCTGCAGTTCTATTTGAATTATTAAATATGTGTATTTAAATGTGTAGATAAAAATTTATGCATGAATATAAAAGGTATTACAGAAAAAATGATTAAAGGGGAAACTCAATAACTCCTTGTTAAGGATCCATATCAGTCACATCTATCTGTTCCAGAAAACTGATATGAACAGTTTTAGTGAAACAAGTTTTTAATTTTTATCATGTTGTTAACAATGTCCAATGTCTATGGATTCAGGGTAATGTATACAAGTAGATGGTCCAAAATACTTCAAGAATACAAAACAGTCATTCTCTTAAAATATTCTTTTCAGGCTACTGCTGCATGATTGAAAGGCAGGAATTTCATAAAAGTTTCAGTGTTTTTCAAGCTGTGTAGCAGGGATCTCTAGAAGTTTAGTGCTAGTCTATGGTGTGTATGTGTGTGGTGGGGAGGGTTGACACTATGCAGGGGTGGCAGGGGCTTTTTCGCTTGTATATGTTAGGCTTCCAAACAGGTTTTCATTTTCCTTTTTCCTAGAAAGAGTTCCAATGATAAAACAAATACAATAGTTTGAAAACCATTTGTATAGAGAGGTCATGGAAGCATAAATGCCTTAATAGAGAAGTCAGGCATTTATCATTATCCAGAAGTTGGATAATACGGTCATGAAGACGGACTCAAATATGAGCATTATAAATAATCAGAATTTCAAAGACTCAGAGGAAATGTTCTCTGCAGAATTTTCTCACACCTCCTCCACTTGATCATATATTGCCCAATATTATCCTTTGAGCTTTTGTTGATAGATCCAGCACAGGAGATTTATTGATGCTGTTTATACACAAATAGCAGTAGAAACAAATACAATGGAATCATAATGAAATTAAGCAAATTGAGGAAGTTCTGGCCTGAATTGTTTTATTTTTCTCTTCAATTTTTAATCCATTAATCGCTTGGGCAAAATACGTAATAAATATATTTTCAGAATTGATGAGTTCTAAAAACTTAAGAGTCGATGATGTCAAAAATGTTGTAATAACATGGCAAAGAATGTTTTTATGAAGGTGAAAATTTCCCATCATTTTCTTAATTCTGGCATTATTCAACATAGCATGAATATATCCATCCTGTTGGAAGCAGGTATTAAATACAAAAGTAATTTTGTGATCTCATTCTTAAGGTATCAGTTAGCTGACTAGCCTCAGGGTCCTGCTAGATTCATTAAATTGTTTTATTATATTGTGCTCATTTGCTTTTGTAAGATTTTTAATTTTATAGCCCCAGATTTTCAAGTAACATGACACCTGAGCTTCATAAAGATTTCAGCTAAACAAAATCTATGAAAAAACACATTGAGAAGAAAAAGCTATGTGCACACAATGAAAATGAAATGTGTCAATGACATGAGTCATCATGTCTATAAGCAGTACATATCTTTATGTATAATGTGAAATGTTGTAACTGGTTTTGAGAGTCCATATAGTTTATATGTGCTATGAAAACCCTGGAATTTAAGAACCTTTAGCATTAGCTTCTCAATATATCACAAATTGAACTTTCATGTTATAAATTTTTTTAAAATTATGGCATATTTGCTCACGCAAAGAATGGTAATTTTATCTTTATTATAAAGATAATTGATTTTATTTACCTCTTTGTGCACTTAAAATTTAACCATTCTGGAACATTGTGTTCAGAGCCAGAAAAATTAACAGATTTTATTCACATCTATTGTCTATGGCTTCCTTGACAACTACTGCAGATGCCGCTATCACCATGGGGATGGTTCTTCTAAATGAAGCAGCAACTTCGAAAGGAGATGTTGGAAAAAGACGGAGTAAGTCTCTGTGTTGCCATTTTTGTAATTTCGTTTTAGTCTTAAGATTCATTTAAGTCAAATGGGAAATACATAAAAGCCCTTTGTAAACAAACTTCTAAAGAAATGTTCTGGTTTGAAGAAGATTTTAACTTTTTTCTGTTTCTGGGATGTGTTTGTATACTTGCAAATATATTTCTTCCAAAAGCGGACGGGGTAGTTTTCTGTGGAATTGCATATAAAGTGGAGCTGTCCTTCACCCTTGTCAGGGTGCTCTAATCCATCCCTGCGAAGCCATAGTGTTTGTTGTAATTCCACGCGGCAGAGAGAGATGGAAAATTCTGGGGACAGAGTCTTCAGATATTTTATTGTCATATAACATACTCTCTCTGCTACAAGAATCAGGGGTGCACTCAAAGCCTGACTTAGATGAAACTTCTGCATAGGTATTGTACACTGACATATATTACCTTTCCATTCGTTCCAAAGCTTCCTTTAACATTTTTTAAAGGGCATCTGTTGATACTGTCTCTTCCAGGGTCTTTGCCTTTTCCATTGATACACCAAGATTTACAGCTCCATCAAGTTTTCCAGCATTATGTTTTTAAGCAAGTTAATTCTGTGGTTTTTCTTTGATGGGACCATTTCTCTCTGAGTTGTAGAAAAAATATGAGGTTATTGAGAAGTAAAGAATTTTCTAGCAAAAAGAGAAGAACACACAGGGAAAATGTGCTCTGAGGAGCAAAGGACAGTCACTTGTTTCCTGCCACAGACCTTTTTATAATTAATATCAAGTCCCTATATGATTTGATATGTCCACAAACCTATCAGTTTTTCTATTATTCTTTGCATTTCTGAACTCTTTAAAAACCAAAGTTTGTGTATGAGCAGCATAGGTATCTGAAAGAGTATTTATTAGGAAATTTAAAATAGAAATCCGGACTTCGTGGGTTTTTAGCTAGGGTGACGTGTATAAACAAATCATAGTGCTTTCTAAATACTTAAAAGTCTTAGGGGTTGAAATGTTTTTGATGTAATACACAGTTTAGACTGCCCTCTTTTCCTATGGTATCATCTATTAAAGAAACTACAAAAGAAATGAGCACATTATCAGGTTGAATATAATTTTATTTATGTATCTTTTGAATAAACATCATGTCCTGAGGATTGACATTATCCCTATGAGGACATACTATTTTTTTTTTAATAATTTCAACTTTTATTTTAGATTTGGGAGTATATGTACAGGTTTGTTCCATGGGTATTTTGGATGATACTGAAGTTTAAGTACGGATCCCATCACCCAATAATGAGCGTAGAATGCAACAGGTGATTTTTCAACCTACACGCGCCTCCCTCCATCCCCACTCTAGTCGTGTCTGTTCTCATCTTTATGTTCATATGTATGCAATGTTTAGCTCCCACTTTCAAGTGACAACATGTGGTATTTGATTTTCTGTTTCTGTGTTAATTTACTTAGGATAATAGCCTCCAGTTGCATTCATGTTGATGTAAAGGACATGATTTTGTTCTTTATAGCTGCACAGTATTCCGTGGTGCATATATACCACATCTTCTTTATCTAGTCCATCATGGATGTGGTATATAGGCACCATGGAATCGACGTGGGTTGATTTTTTTTTTTTTTTTTTTTTTTTTTTTTGCTATTGTGCATAGGGCTGCAGTAAACATAAGAGTTCATGTGCCTTTGTGGTGGAATGATTTATTTTCCTTTCGGTGTATACCCCGTAAGGGGATTGCTGGGCCAATGGTAGCACTACATTAAGTTTTTTGAAAAATCTCGAAACTGCTTTCCACAGTAGCTGCTCTAATTTATATTCCCGCCAACAGTACGTAAGCATTCCCTTTTCCCTACAACCTCACCAGTATCTGCTTTTTGACTTTTTAATCATAGTCGTTCTGACTGGTGTGAGATGGTATCTCATTGTGGTTTTGATTTGCATTTCTCTGCTGGAGTAGTGATAATGAACATTTTTTCATATGGTTACTGGCCACTTGTATGTCTTTTAAGAAATACCTGTTCATGTCCTTTTTCTGCTTTTTAATAGAAAAAAAAGGATGGGGTGGGTTTTTGCTCATGGATTTAAGTTCCCTGTAGATTCTGGATACTAGATGTTTGTCAGATGCGTCGCTACCAAAAATTTTCTCCCATTCTGTAGGTTGTCTGTTTACTCTGTCTTGTTGTTTTGCTGAGGCTCATTAATCAGTCCCACTTGCCAACTTTTATTTGCAACTGCTTTTGGAGACTTAGTAAAAAAAAATTCTTTGCTCGAGCCAGTGTTGAGAAGGGCATTTCCTAGGTTTTATTCTAGGATTTTTAAAGTTTTAGGTCTTACATTTGAGTTAATTTTCACATATATGGTGAATGGTAGGGGCCAAGTTTCATTCTTGTGCATATGGCTAGCCAGTTATCGCAGCAACATTTTTTGAATAGGGAGTCCTTTCCCCATTGCTTGTTTTTGTCAGCTTTGTTGAAGATTGGATGGTTGTGAATGTGCAGCTTTATTTCTGGGTTTTCTATTCTGTTCCATGGGTCTATGTGGAGGACATCCTCTTAATTATGTGTTTGTTGTATATCCTGTCTTAAGGTAAATAATAGTAAGAAATGTGTAGTAAATTTTTAAATCTTAGAACATTTATTATAATATGATACTGAATTTATTAAATCACCATTTCCAACTTCCCTCTTTGTAGATGTTTCTTTAACTCCAGCTCCCACCCACACCTAAATTGTTTATTCATGTTATGTGTGTGTATGAGCGTGAGCTGGAAAACATTTTAAAACTTTTAAATTACTCCTTTTTGATGTGATTTTTGTTTTTGATGTGGCACAACTACTATGATTAGTGTTTCCCAGGTCAGAATGCATCTGCCTCGCCACAGCATTTTCTTTCAAAAGGTGGAGTATCTCATGTGACTGCCATGGTTCCTTTAATAGTTACTAACCCCTCACTACCCTCAGTTCCTCTCCCTTCCCATATACAAGTACTTGAGTAGCATTATTTTGTTCCACTGCAGAGGATCAAGTAATTTTCTTCTTTCTTACTTGATCACATATTTCGAGCCTCATTTCCCATAGAGCACAACCCAGGGGAGCTACTAAAAAGGAGCAAAGGGAATGAAAAGAGTGCTTTATTCTTCTTTTGAAAAATAAAAAAGGAGATGGAAGGAAAAGAAAGAAGTGTTAGATAAAATGCCAGATTTGGGAAAGTATAGAGTAAATCATTTTGTAATTCATGATGGGTTTAGTAAGATTGTTCTTCGCAAAGTTGTTATGCTGTATCTGGGTCCTGCTGTCTGTCATATGGGGATATTCTATAATTTTCAAAAACTTATGATATTCACAAACTCATTTTTTGGTTTATTTTCTCCTAATATTCATTTGAAGTTCAGCTGCATGAGTGTTGTCTGAAATGAAATGTCAGAGGCTACACTTGGATGCTATTAAATGCTTGTGATGTTTCACAATTCATATTGAAAACTTAGAAGATATTCCTGCAGAGTTGCATAAAAACGGACACATTTGCAGACCATATTTTGACAAAGCTGTACCTTGTGTACTCCATGATTGCCAGAATTGCAGTTAAACTTGGTTTCATTTATATATTGGAAAAAATTTTAAAAATCATAGTTCCTTATAGAATCATATAGATCTGTTTGATTTTCCTTATTCTGCTTTAGTGTTTTTAATCTTTTTAAATCTTTTTTATTTTACAAATAATTTCAAATATTTGTTTAGAATTCTCTGAAATAAAAGGTGTATTGTGCAAATATTTGTTCTTAAAAGATGTTCAGATATTTCTTGAGATTAACAATAATTTCTACTTACAGAACATATTTAAGTATTTAAATTTTATAAGCATGTTTAGATTGTACTAATAATTGCAATGAATCTTAATTAAATATCCAAAATATATGTGCAAAAGAAACATTTTATTATTCATCTGCTTTAGAGTAAAATCTTCTCAATCATAATAAAAAGGAAATGAGAAAATAAAGTACTTTTCCTATTGTTAGCTTTCCTGGGACAGAGGAATATTGCAAACCTAGACCACAGCACATTTGACTTTAACATGTGCCCTCAGTTTGTTTGTAAGACAGACAACATTTTGACACTATTACCTGCCATGGAGGGAGTTTCCTCCCTCTGGTTCTCACTTAGACCGTATTTTCTCTCTCCGAGCTTTTATTCCTTGCTTTCTATAACATGCTCTCACTGAGGCGATACTAACGAATACCTAAAGTTACTGCCTAGCATCTGAAAAGATTAAAATTATATTAAGCATTTTAACAATGCAAATGTTCCTGCTGATATAGCCAATGCTTAATAATGCAAGAGCCAATAATCTTGTTTGTGGTTTATAACATGGTTTGTTTTGATCACTCTGGGGCATGTTAGTACTTGTAAGAACTCTATACGAGAAGAAAACCTCCAGAAGACTTAGATCAGTCAATCTTGTTGTTTTCATACCCCAAATAGTACATTTTCATTGAGAAGAATGTGGAAAATATTGAACACATTGTATTGTGGATAATCTGGTTTGTTGTACCTGTATGTGCCATGAACTATTAAATGTAAGTATACTGTAATTGAATGCATTTAAAAATATAAACAATTGGGGTTTCATTTGCATATTTTTAGACACTAATGGTATTTTCTGTCTATTTCTAGTAATTTGCCTAGTGGGATTGGGCCTGGTGGTCTTCTTCTTCAGTTTTCTACTTTCAATATTTCGTTCCAAGTACCACGGCTATCCTTATAGGTAATATCTTTATACTAACATGAATGTTTTTAACTAATAGAACAGAATTTCAGTGGTTAATATATAATTAAGGATGAATATAAAGTTGCTGTGTAATTTTTAAATTCAGTTAAGCAAGTGTTTGAGCACCTGCCATGTGTTCAGCATAGTAAAGTACACAAAGGAGATATACGACATACTTCTTGTTCCCTGACAGCATATAGTTTATTTTTAGACATACATATTTTTATATAACAAATGAGGTTGAAGCTCATTTTGATGACTTCAAAATTTTATCTTCCCTTAGTTTGTCATGATTTTGACTTCATTCGCAAGATGGTTTTCTCATATAATTCACTGTTCATTGTCTAATAAACTTTGTATTATCTTTGGAATTCTACAAAATTTTCACTTTTCAAAATAAGAGCCAACATGAAAGGGAAAAATTAAGTGATAAAATAATCTCTGGTCATTATAAATCATAATGAGTATCTCGTAAAATTTTCTACAAATTGTCATAATTGGAGATGGAAAGATATTGAAAATTCAAAGACCACATTATTATTAGCAAACTATACTTTCACTAAAGCACACTGTAGTAGATGTGCCAGATTACAGTTGTTCACTTTATGAATTAGGCCTGTATTCATTCTTGAGCTTTTTCCTCCAAGTTTTCTTAAATAACTTTCATTTTCTCTAGGCAGTCCTTCTTTTAGCTTAGCTCATCTCTCTAAATGAGTAAAAGCTCAGTATTTCCTTTTTCAGAGATTTTGAAGATTCTGTTTAGGTAATAGAACCAGTGATATGTTGATAGAAAATAAAAGCCTCTCAAAGCCTACATTTCTCCTGCCTGTGAACAGTGGACATTTTTAGAACATTTCTACACAGATCATAGTAACAATATATAGCCTTATCAGGGAGAAAACTAATCCCATA
This sequence comes from Macaca nemestrina, assembly GCF_043159975.1. NCBI lineage: Eukaryota > Metazoa > Chordata > Mammalia > Primates > Cercopithecidae > Macaca > Macaca nemestrina. Next base: position 138,896,100 of record NC_092132.1, on the reverse strand, counting down.
AAAGGGAGATCTAACCATGGGATTATAACACAAGAATATGAGTCTTCAGCCCCACCCCCTCTATTTTCATAGATGGCCAGAGGTACATTTCCAGTTCTCTTCTTCCCATAGCCATTAAAAATAAATATACTAAGGGAATGGAAGGAAATATGGGTATGAGATTTCCTGACACCCTGCTTGCCGTGTAAATTTTTAAAAATACCAGTTCTGAGGACAGCAAGAGTTATGAGAGAGGCAAGCAGAGTCTTCAGGTTTTTCATTTTATTCTTGACTTTAGATAGCCAGCCAATTTTGGTGTTGATAATGTGAAATAATCAAATCTAAGATTAAGTAATACCCAAGAAAGATGAAGTTTTCTTTTTTCTTTCACGCTGCTCTAGGATTGAGAATCATGTTTCTGTATGATTGATACTTAGTTTGACATGTGTTCTATAATGGAAGATGTAAAGTAACAAAAATAGAAATACTCTGTTTTATCTATGATGCCAAAAACACTTGAAAATTAATCCATTTTCATCTCTAGTACTTAGTTTCAAAGGAAATACATACCTTTTTATGAAAAGATAAACTATACAGTAAGTGATACTGTGAGATTCTTAAGCCCTAATTAGTTGACAGGAAGTAGGGAAGGGTAAAGGGCAAATTCTAACTTTCCTCATATATCAGAGCATGTAATGATACCAAAATATCATTCCCTATCTAGATTATTATCTGACACAGCAATATAACTAGGAAAAGTGCAGAAAAAAAATATTTTACTCATTTTTTTATAATGTTGCATTTGACAGTACTATTTTTGTTACGATATGAAGAGTTTAAGTTTGTACTTTTTTTTCAAGTAGTAGTTGTCATTTAGTGTAATAACTCTCCAGTGCTCTGGGGTTTTGTGGCTGTTTTTTAACTGAGGTTGGACATAGAAATTACCTGGGGAGCTTTTCAAAATACATATCCTTGGCCTCTCCATAGATAGGAATAGTAAGCACATCTGAACCAGCATATATGCCACTTACATTATTTCTGTGTAAATGTGTCATTTGAACATTCTTCTTATGTAACCAATCCCACACTCCTGTCAGCTCCCCACCAACCTAACAGGAGATGGATTTGCCTTCAGCAGGCCTCATAATGCTAGAAATATAGATGAAACTCTTGTAAGAAGTCAGAGATGGAAATTATGCCTTACAGTGGTTTGTGAATGTGAAATTTGACATAGTTTAGATGAAAACCCTAACAAGGAGCTGCCAAGAAACAGAATCAGAAGAGAGCCTATCAAAGAAGCTTGGGACACCAGGTGTGCTAAACAGTGTGCCATGCTGTGTGGAGAAATGGCAGGCAGGCCTCTGACTGCTGTAACAGCTCTTCAGAGTGCTCCATCATTTGCTGTGCTATTGTGTGGATTTACCAGATTGACCTAGACAAGCTAAATAGAGTTTGGTTACTCTGTTAGGCAATTTTAGATTCAAGAAGCCAAAAGGCAATCGGAGTATGTTAGATAATGGGAGGTTTATCGGAGAGAGATACGGAGAAGCAAGGAAGACAATTAAAAACGTAGTTGCCACATAGCTAGATCTCACAGATGTTGGAAAAGGTTCAGAAAATAGGTCATTCAACAACAGAAATCCATTGCTTCAGAAGTAACTCAGTGACTAATCTCTTGCTCCAATTCTTCCACTATTATTACTGAGTAATGTCTGTATACCATTCTCTTCAGCTGATTAGAGCCTTCTCTGTCCCTTAGACTCCCACCTATGCTACCGGTTCTCACTCTCTCAACATGATTTTGTGCATTTTCTTTTCTAAGAGGAAGGGAATGATTGGCTAAGTTTTTCACTCCCCAGTATTGGGCATCTGATGTAAGTAGAACTTTCACCCCAGTCTACCTCCTATGCCATAGTCTATCCTCTGGAGTCCTTGAAGGTGTCTCCTTTACCACCTTTTGTTGGAGCTATTCAAAGAGCCCAATGAATTACATTAATTTTCTGTTTTCTAAGCACATCCAACAGAAGCCAAATACAATGACAAACACCTATGAAAGAAAAACACCAAATATGTGAACAGAGTAGTATTTAATTCAGCTCATGTATTTGGGAAGAAGGTGGTCAAGATAGATCTTTGATCCTAAGAGATGGTTCTCAAAACTCTGTGGCTTCTTATTCCTACACCATGTGCAACTGAGTCAGAATCTGCAAGTGTGGGTTTTAAGAATCAGGTGAATAGTTACCCAGGTGAATCTGATATAACCATTTTATGAGCCTGTCTTAGGGAACTAAGTGATAAAGGATTTCCCAATTGCCTCTCAGTTTTAAATTTGAGTTGTTAAACAAATGCTTTATAGACATGCCATGATGTTTACTGTGAAGTCATTTGTTTGGAGAAAGTACATACAACCGTGAACCAGGGAATAACAGTGTAAAGTGTCAAAAGCTAAGTGGAAGATCTGTTGTATGGAAATAATTGAGAAAGATCACTGTGGGTTTGAGAAAGGAAGGCTCCAGAAAAAGGCTTGAATTAGGCTAAAATTCAACAAAGCATTTAGACAAAGAAGAGGGGCTCAAGATATTTCATGGACAGAAAGTCATAATTTGTATACAGAGGAATGGGAAGAGAAATATGTTCATGGTATCTTCTGAGGATTGTGAGTATACTAAATAGTGAACATGTTTCTGGCTTAAAATGCATTAATTAGATAAAGAAGTATATGAAAAGGAAGATATATACACAAAAGGAAATATTCCTAAGCAATTTGGGTGAATTTTACGACAGTTCTCTAATTCAGATTCTAGAAATTTGCAAAACTAATAATTACTTTTCCAGGTGAGTTTTTGGGATTTTTTTTTTTCTGGAACATCATAGTGTTCTGGGATTTTAGTACTGCACAGGATCATAGAGATCATATCGTTATTCATTTTACAGATGCGACAAAGAGAGTGTCTCTATTTAAAGACAGAAGCAGAAAATCTGACTCTTAGCTCACTTGTCTCTCCTATGCCATATTTTGTGTAGAAAAATATGATTTGTATATTCATATAAGTGGAAAATTATCCCAGAATCAAAGTTGAAAATAATGTGATAGCCAAAGCCTCTAAGAAAAATGTTGACAATTAGATAAATGTTCAGCACCAAGATAATAACTTACTTTGGCCTCTGGAATTAGTTCGAGAGATGACGATTTTACTCAAAAGGAAATCTACAGAAAAACTAAGGGACACTGACAAAATCTACTTATTAAACAAATTTAAGTAATTTTTATATCTTATGATTTACTAGTGAAAGCTGCTATAGTTTACATAGATGTGATGCCCTTTTTATATTTTTTAATCTTTATAATACTCTCTTCATGTATCCTCAGATCATATCTGAGATTGTTCTTATGAATTTCATGACTTAGTTATCGAGCTATTGTACTGTCCAATTTAAATAATCCCTGTAATTATAGCTTCCCAGAGCACATTAAAGCCTTCTAATATGTCCCTTCAGCTCTTTTGAAAACTGTCATTTATCTATTTTCCTACATTCTGTTGATATACTGGGAAATTGTTTAGCTAACTTCCATAAATCCTTATGGTGCTCATAGATAACCCTTCTTATGATCATTCATATTTGAATTATTTTGCTCTCAGGTTTACATAGTATAATTTTTCCCTTCATGACATTTACAGTATCCTTCCAAACCAACAAAATACAGTGGACAGGGGAGAATTATGAACAAAAACAAGTTTTCCATTTAAAAAGTTTTAATCCCTTTTGTTAGTCTAGCACATGTATATATGCTAAAGTCAACTTAGTAATAATATATTTTACTTTGAGTCATTTTTTTATTCCATGGCATTATTTTCCTTTTAAATAAGCTTTCGTTTCCTTCTCAGTTGTTTTATCCATTCTCTTGTGAATGATTATGATAATTCCCTGACAAACAGCAAAAACAAATGTTACTAAAAGACTGCAGAGAGTATATACCAGACATTTGGGTACACCCTGAGCCAAATTACAAAAAGGTGACAGTACAGGGAAAGCAAATATATATCTATTCAATTAGTTAACTAAAGAAAGAGCAAAGGTGATGGCAAAAGCAAGTGTCAAAGAGGGAACAAATGAAGGAGAAGAAATAATTCTGATACTAGTTGAAAGGTGACATGCTGATAAAGAACAGAAAGACCTTTTCCCATAGAATTATCCTGTGATGAACATAGTACCACATTGTTCAAAAATATTTTTGTATTCCTGGAAGCATTTACCTGTGGCACCAGCATTATATGTTTTAAAAACTGCTCACATCAGATAAAGGCAGTTTGTAGAAAATGAGAGAATGAGATGCAGAAAAGAAGTATTCTAGGAAGAGGAAAATCCACAACACATATTCCAGAAGGTATTTCCTGGCCTTTGGTACTTCTGCAAAGACATTTGTAGATGTCCATTTTCTAAGAGCATTAGACTGTAAAATAGTAAATCGTAAACCCTAGGAACCCAGACCTGAACCACTCCAGCCATCCAAGACAGAAATACATTGAAGTAGGCTGACAAGAGGAGAAAAATAGTTTCTCAACCAAGACTGTATCCTTGGCTTTCCCAGTTTTAACAAGAATACATGTTGCAGAGATCAATTACTAATACAGATGCACGTTGTTCTTCACAGTAACTCTTGGGAAGCTTCCTACTTCTACTTTAGATCATACCTGTACTTGGGATAAGACACTTGAGTTACCCTTCAGTGAAAATGCACATTTGAACATAACACCTTCCACTTTTTTTTTTTTTTTTTTTTTTTTTAAAGAAACTCACCTTTCTTAATGGCCTTTAGCCTCCAATGCCAAAGTAGTTGCTTGGGTGTTATGCATCCGCCTTTTAGCCCTCAATGTCTTCATTTTGAATTTTTCTAAATTATAAACTGTTGTGGCACTGATACACAGGACTATATCCATAATTATCTTTATGTACAGAACCATGATCATAATTGTCTTTGAACTAATTTTTTTACATTCTGTCCTCACAATTTTTAATTTTATTTAAAATACAGTCCTTAATTTCTTCTGTATGAAGTGATCCTGTTCTGTTTATTCATTTTTATTTTAATCTTAAGCCTTATAAAACCTTAAACATCTATGCCCTTCATATTTTTTCAGTACTTCATAGTGCTTTCAAAATTGCTGTTTTCTTTGCTGATACATGTACCTGCTAAAGGGATAAATATCTACTTTTTTAAATATTTATCCTATATTCTTAAATCTTCCCTAAAGTTTACCATTAACACTTTACAGCATGAATCTGTTTCATGCCATTACTAAATTCTCTCAGATTGTCTTCTAAATTTAATACGCAAACTTTCCCGATTGGAATCCCCAGTGTGCTGGTTACTGACTGTGTGACCTTGGGCAGGTTAACTTTTGTCAACCTAAGTTCTCATTTATAAATGGAGATGATTTGTCATATGTCATTCAACTATTACAAAGATTCCATGAGAGAATGCTTGCAAATCACTTAGCACATTGCCTGGTACATAGTACTAATTATTTAAATTCATTTTTATTTAATCTTTTGCTATAAAGTTTTTCTTTATGCTAAAGATTAAGTAGTTTTCTCTTATTTTTGATGAATGTAATCGGGCTCCTGAGTCTCTTGAAGCTGTCAGTGAAATAGGAGGGTTACTATGAATTTGATCTAATTACCATCTGAGCCATAGTTCAGAAAGGAGGAAATATTACTTCAGTAGTAGCACGGAATTCATTTTATATATTACATGAACTTTGGTGCTTGCCCCATTTTCTAAGAAGAGCAAAGTGCTAGCAAGGACATCATATTCTTCACATATGGTTAACTACCTTATCAATATTTTTCACTGGCACTCTGTGTTCACAAAAGTTTCCTTTAGAAGATGTCTGTAGTAACATCTAAGGTACATCAAGTGTGTTTTCTCTGTTAGGAAAATAACATGAGACATTTCTAGTAATTCTGTCACTTTGCTTCCTAACTGTTCATTAGACTCTGTCTTAGACAGGTAGTATAATCTAACAGAAAAATAACAGTAATTAGGAGAGGTCCCGAGTTCAAGGTTGGGGTTTCATTCTGTGTATTAGCTAGAGCTCTAGCTCTGCATTTAGACAAATCTAGGTTTTAATTTTGGTTCCTCTTAACTTTGGGGCTTAAAGTTAGTTACTTAACTTCCAAGTCTCATTTTTCTGCAGCTCTAGTTACTTCTCTATCTATCTATATTGAACTTGGTTAAGCCTGTTTCTGGATCTGGAAACTTGGTATGATAAAACCTACCTCAGAATTTTATGGGGATAAATTATATAATCAATTTGTAGTCCCTGAAATGTAATGGGTTCTCAATAAAAAGTACTCACTTTCACCTACCTCCTCTTCAACTGTACTAGCCACGTCAGCAATTGACTATTCAGTCGTACTTTATTGCATTATGTTTTTCATTAAGTATTCATTTACAGTTGTTTCATGTGTTTGTCTTTTTTTCTTCTAGATTATAAGGTATTTGTGTCTTTGATAAATACCTTTTATATATCTCCAAAGTGCTATGCACATAGTAGGTGCTCATCATATACTTGTTAGTTGAATCTGTTTACTTGAAAACTTTATTCCTTGTCTACTTCTATTAAATGCAATCGGAACCATTAAAATAGAAATATAGTGAAGATTACTGGCTTGCCCCAGCTCCAGAAGATGCAGTTCATATCAGATGACACCCCCTGGAGTTGTCAGGTTGTTCTTCATAGCTGAAGGTGTGTGGAAAAATTAGTTTTTCCCCAAACTTGAGCTCTAAAGATAACTATCGTGGCTGGGAGTGGTAACCTCAGGCCTCATGCCTAGCACTTTGGGAGGCTGAGGCAGGAGGATTGCCTGAGGCCAAGAATTTGAGACCAGTCTGAGCAACACAGCAAGATGAGTCTCTACAAAATAATTTTAAAAATTAGCCTGGCATGGTGGCACATGCTTGTAGTCCCAGCTGCTGGGTAAACTGAGGTGGAAAGATCGCTCGAGCCCAGGAGTTTGAGGCTGCAAGTGAGCTATGAGTGTGCCACTACACTCCAGCCTGTGCCACAGAGTGAGACCCTGTCTCTAAAAAATCTTTTTAAAAAAGAGGTATTGCCGTTCCAGTTCTGAGCTGGGTGATATCAAGTGAAAAACAGAATATATAAATTAAGCTTATAGTGGACACAAAGTGCCTTCCATTGTCTTAAAACAAAACTGATAGTTCCTAATGTCCTTGGTTACCTTGAGATGAACAAAAATGGAATGGTACTCAGTAAGGAAATGTACAGAATAACAGCTAAAAATGAAAGGCATTCATAACAATTTTGAAGAAAGTATGATAATGAACAAGCACAGCAAGACAAAAATTCCAGAATGTAGAGTGTATAGCAATATTGCATTCATTTGTACATCTTAACAACCTTAAGCTGTACAAATAGAACAATAATATCTAAATGGTGTGATCAGCCCATAGTACACATCATTGATGAGAATTTCACTGGTATTAACCTTTCTCATACTGAGTCCTAGCTTTGTAGAATGACTTATAAAGGTCCAAGGATTTAGAGATGATTAAGAGATAAGCTGGCATTCTGTAAAGGCACCATTGTCTATCCCCTGTCTTATCTAGATAAAGAATGTAGTGCTAAATCTTGTAATAATATTGTACAAATGGAAATTCAATCTTAAGGATTATTTTTTCCATATTGTTGTATTTCATTGTGGTGTATTGGAAAGTGATCTGGACTTTGAGTGAGAAGATGTGATTTGGACCATGGCACTTAAAAACTCTATAACCTCAGGCAAGTCTTTTAATCTTCTCTGAGCCTCAGTTTTCCTCATTTTCAAATATAGAGACTATAACATTTATCTCATAAGACAAGTTTAGTAAATTACTGTTTTACAAATGTAAGGTAACTTAACTTTTAACTGTGAGATTCCATATTCCAGTCTTACATTATTATGTTTATCTGCTCTAGGAAAAAGTCCTCAGATAAAAATTTCTACCAAAAGACTGACACGTGAAGTTAATCATTTGACAGATGCAATCCTTCCACTCCCAACAAATATACTTTCTTAACTTCTGTTTGTTATCACTTAGGGGAAAAAGGCAGTCAACAAATATGTTTAATTCTGCCTAAGAAAAATGTAGCCAAATCTTTTTTCCCATTAACAAATAATGTAAGTCTTAATATCCAAGGTTAATAAAAAATACAAGTGTTCCAGGCCGGGCGCGGTGGCTCAAGCCTGTAATCCCAGCACTTTGGGAGGCCGAGACGGGCGGATCACGAGGTCAGGAGATCGAGACCATCCTGGCTGACACGGTGAAACCCCGTCTCTACTAAAAAATACAAAAAACTAGCCGGGCGAGGTGGCGGGCGCCTGTAGTCCCAGCTACTTGGGAGGCTGAGGCAGGAGAATGGCGTGAACCCAGGAGGCGGAGCTTGCAGTGAGCTGAGATCCGGCCACTGCACTCCAGCCTGGGTGGCAGAGCGAGACTCCGTCTAAAAAAAAAAAAAAAATACAAGTGTTCCAAACAGTTAACTTACTGAATACTTTAAAATCAACATTTGCTACATTCAGAAACAGATAGTAGGTTCATATATATATATACACACACACACACACACACATATATATATATGTAAAATATAAATTTACGGTAATTTTTTGCAGAAAATTCACAGTCCAGTTTTTGGATCCCACACTACACATCCCACCCCCTCAAGCCCAGAAAACCAAGGGTCTAGGCTAACACACACATCAAAAGCAGCTCTAGAGACTTAGTTCCATTGTGGTAATACAACTTTCTTACTCTGGCAGAAACTCCATACCATTCAGCAACCCACTGAAAGCAGGGCAGGAGGATTACAGGCGTGAGCCACCACGCCCGGCCAGGCCTAGATTTCTTCAGGCCTTTTTGGAAGACAACTTGTTTCAGACTCGAAGACTTTTCTGGGTTTAGTAATCTTGTGTTACAGAGAAGAGAGCCCCAGGACTTTCAGCTAAAGAATTCTAGCTAAGGGCTACAATGTCCTTCTCTGTAGCATTCTCATAGAACACATGTGAATGTAAAGATTAAAAGGAATAAGTCAGTGAGTTGCAATATCCACAAGGTCAATGGATAGGAATGAAAATTCAGCCACTGGCTTGTCTGTTTGGTGAACAACCCAAACCTTTTTTCCCCTTTGCACTTTTTTGGATCCCAAATGAAATCTGAGCAACTGCCCCTTACCCACATAAGTGATTTCTGTGAGACAGATGACATTGTGTAACCACTGGGTCTCCCTGACTTCCTCCCCAGTTTGAGAACAGGAAGAGCAGTGCCCCGAAAAATTCTGTTGAGCTGAAGATATTAGAATCTAACCAACTCCCACTTGGACACAGTACATTTGTTCCGGAACACTGTGTACATTCTGGTTTTTCCAAATATGAGAAACAGATGGAGTCATTAATTCAACATTAAAAAAAAAAAAAAAACCCAACAGAAAGCCATTATTTGCTACCTGTTCAGATATTTCACAGAAAGGGAAAAGCAACAAACAAGCTTTTGATATATCCTCAGTCTCCAGTAACCACCAGTGACCAAATCCAAAGTTCTCTTCATGTGACCTTTCTAGCATTTTAGTTGACAAGCCCCTCTTGGAAAGTTTATACCCTAGATTTTGTAACATGACTTTCTTACACCTTCCTTTTTTCTTTGAGATTATTTCTCAGTCCTAAATATACATTATCAATACCTGACCTTTGTCCTGAGATCCAGAACCAGACCTGAATACCATATTAACAGTTCACCTCAATACGTTCAAAAATCATTATCTGCCTCCAAATCTGTTTCTCTGTTCCTTTTCCCCATTTTCCCTGACACTGTCATTCTCACAGTCATGCAAGATGGAAATCTTGGAGTCATTTTGTCCTCATCCCACATCCTCATCCTGCTTTGTGTTATTTGGTCTACATTACTTTTCTCTTCCCACAGTTGCTGTCTTAAGTACGTTGTATCTTTTTCTGACTATCACCGAACCTCCTAAATGGTCTCCCAATGTCTAGTCATTATCCCCCATAATCCATCAGTTATTGTACGGTGGTGTCAGAATTGTTTTAAGATACGCACTGATTATGTTGCTTCATTAAAATTCCTTAATAGCTAATAAAAAGGAGGAGGGGAAAGCTAATACATGTTCCTTCTAGAAGATACAGATAGATAAGCAAAGTGAAGAAAATATATTCATAAATCCCAACACTCAGGTCATCAGCTATCATCAGTTTAGCCTGTACATATTTTGTAAGCTGCTTATTTTTCTTTTATACATCATGAGCATATTCCAATGCAGTTAACTACATTCTACAGTATATATGATTTTACTAGCTATATAGTAATACCATTGTATGAATTGCCACAACTATTTTAACTTTCATGCCATTCAGCTTTTTATGGTATATCCTTCAGTACACCCTCTGGTTTAATATAAGACTCAGTAACTGCTGTCTGTGTTCGTTTATCCTACAAACTAAGAATGGCTTCTCCAGTTTTAAATCATCGGGGGGTGGGAAGTCAACAAAGAATATTTTGTGACATGAAAATTATGAAATACAAATTTCAGTGCCTATGAATAAAGTTCCATGGAAACGCAGCCAGGTTTGTTTTATGTGTTGTCTGTGGCTGCTTTTGTACAACAGCTCAGTTCAGTGGTTTCAGCAAAGACCCGTGGCCCACCACAGTTTAAAATATTGACCTTCTGGCTCTTTACAGAAAATGTGCTAACTCCTAGCCTAGCCATGCTGAACACAACACTGAGTATGTTCTCATACTTTGATACCTGTCTCCGTCCAGCTTCTTTGGTCTACGCTGCTGTCCCTTTATCTTACTTGTTCTCAGAGTTTTGCTTTTTCAATTCTTGTAACACCATCATCATATCAAACATGTCACTGTATCATACTTAATCATACCCAGGTCTTTCTCTCCTTTAGCTAAAAGAAACATAAGGGCCACGACTTTCAATCATTTCATTTTCTGCAACACGCTTCTATGCACAGAATTCTAGTACACAATACTTGTTAAATGCTGACTGAAACAGACTTCTGGGGGCCCCGAGTTTAACACTTGCATGTTTCTCTAGAAAAATATTTTGAATTTCAAGTAATAAACTTGCTAATAAACCTATGGAATATGACTCCTCAGCACATCAAAGACAATATTTTCATCTAAATCGTGGTTTTCTACCATGAGGGAGTGTTGAGGAGAGAGCCAGCCTCAAAGAGAGAAATGGTTTGAAGTTGTCATCCCATTCCTTCTTTGTGTAGACAGTCTCTTTCTGCATCCCTGATGGACTTTAAGCAACAATAAAGTGACACAGACTAGAAAGGAATGGTTGCTTCCCTTAGGCTAGGGGAAGTGGGAGCTTCTGAGGTCACATTTGTGCTAGTCCTAGCCTTCTATCTTATCCCTTGTGTGCAACTTGCTACTCTTGCCAACTAGCTTCCATTATCTGTTACCACCTGAGTTACAGTTGACCATGCATATATTCACTTCAGAATAAGCAAATAAGCCAGTCACAGCAATCAGTGCTATGCACATGCTGACTACTACTGTGAATAACTACAGTGCGGTTCATTCATGACTGAGAGTGGAGCGGACTCCATACAGAAGTTGATGGTGGTACCCAAGGCTGCTTCTCACTCACTCTGGAAGCAGACCGCAAAACTGAAAAGCACACATAAGGGGAATACATTGTTTTCAGTATTCTTGACAGTTTTTTTTAAAAAGTATGATACAAAGGCATTTATACATTTTTGTGATAAGCATTATTAGAAAAAACAATATCCAAGCACTATTGAACCATAAATCTGTAAGAACTATTACACTGTTAGATTATGCAGCAAAATTATTAGACAGATAAATGTGAAAAGGGAAAAAATACACGTCCAATCTTGATTAGAAATGAGAGACTAATTTCTCAAGTGATAATAATCAATATAAAACATTCATACTGGAACATACCTTGGACATTGTTTATATAATGAAAATAAAATGAAACCTAAAATACTGATTAGAGAACAGCAGTCCATACTTTTCTCAGAAACATTTGAACCAGCCAAACATTTTTGACATTTTTGTGCTTCAAGTGTTTCCAGTGTCTTGAACAAATAAAGACATTTTTATAACATTTTAAAATGAAAATGATAGCTTTGAAAATAAAACCATAGAAAGTACTCTACTTGTTAGATGTATCCTCTATTGTAGGACAATTAATCAGTTTCAGATTAAATATATACTTGTCATTTCATGATATAAACAACTGATTGTTATAACAGCTTAAAATTACTATTTCAGTTTTGAAAACCATAAAATGAAAAAAACAGCATAACTAAAGATTATATTAATAAAGTACTCACAGAGATCCTTTTACTCTGATTATACTTAAGTATCATAAAACTCCTAAAAAGTTAAAAGGTATAAAATTACCATTACGGATCAAATTAGTATTTTTGCTTTCACAGGGGTAATATCGTTAGCAATAATAAATACTATCTTTAGTGCTCCATAACTCGAAAATTGCAGATCCTTTAAAAACTAAACAACAAAAAGCTACAAATCCTTACTTTTAAGTATCAGTTTATTTTATGATTAAGGTTTCTTTTTTCATTAACCCTCATTCTTCAGTTAGCTTCATCTTCAGAGCAAGCTGATGATAGCTTGCGTGCGCTAGCAGGATGAATGCTATCTTTTCAAAACATAATGCCACAATTAATCTACAGCTGGCACATCTATCTGCTTTACCAGCAGTGTTTTTAAGGATCATGTGGATTGAACAGCAACTACAGCTTAAGACCCTGACGAGGTTTACTGCTGACATTCTTCTTCATGGAGATGGTCACCCTTATAGTACGCTTTATTCATTACTTCTTATCTTGAAAGTAGAGGTGATGTCTCATTGCGTCCTGATAGCATCATATCATTTTTATCTTCTAATTTAACAATTTCTCAGAAACAGCTAAGAAGAGTAATTTTTCTGGTTTGTACTGTGCTATGACGTTATTTACATTTTAATTGATGCTATATAATATACACTGTATATTATATAATTTAAATATATATTATATATATTTTATGTTTTATACTAAAGTGTTGTATTTTAAAATATGTATTTATTTTTGCACATAGTATCACCAGAATCCTAAAATATTAGCACCGAAAAGAACTTTGGGAATCATCCAAAACAAACGTTCTTTTCACTAATGAGGAAACCGAGGTTCAGAAAGACAAAACAATTTATGCCTAGGATATTATGATTTAAACATCCAGATAATAAAACTTACCAACTTTGGACATTTTTCCAGCTACATGTTTTTTGTTATTGTTGTTGTTTTTTGTTTTTTGTTTTTAACTACAGGAACTATTGATTTCATTTTTGCTTTCATATTTAATTAAAAATTGGTTTGTCTCTGGTTGCCTTGCAAAGTTGTCCTGTGTTGTCAAGACTCAAAAAGAACATGCCACATGGTAGCAGAAAGATACAGATATAAACAAAAACTTCATAAATGTTACTTAAATTGATTTACCATCTTACAAAATTAAAGTTTGTTTCATAAAGCTTTGCTTAGGGAAGTTTAAAAAAAATAGTTACCTTTTATATGTACAAGTATCTCTGCTGATGTTTCATCAGAAGTTTTATGATTTATGTATACTCTTTTTGGTTGTTCAATATGATGAAATTGTAGATTATATTAACAAAAGACCAAGTGATTAAATTATACATTTAGAGAAAAAATATTTTTAGGACATTCAAATGACCCACTTCACATGTTTGTTTCACTCCATTCCCTTGTATTTCTTCTACATTACCATTTAAAATGCTGATTTAACTATTGCTCCAGCCAGCAGTGAGAAGAATGTTTATGTAAATTTAAACCACAAATTAAAGTTTTCAGCATCGTCTCTCACCTGACCCTGTTCCCACCCTAAGCCCGATCTGGTTAAAGGCACTAGAGTTCAGAAAAATTGCCCTGATGTAAAAATTACAATTAGCTGAATTAATACAATTATGACATTTTAATGTTATATTTACATGTGCTAATTTAGAATGGAATAAAAAGCATACTGTATTTCCCTTATGTTCAGCACATAATAATTTTCTTTCTTTTTCAGCTTTTTAATTAAATGAAGCCAAGTGGGATTTGCATAAAGTGAATGTTTACCATGAAGATAAACTGTTCCTGACTTTATACTATTTTGAATTCATTCATTTGATTGTGATCAGCTAGCTTATTCTTGTGTACTTTTTTTAAACTGTGGGTTTTCCTAGTAAATTTAATTTATAGAAATCAATGGTAGCATTTAGTGTTCTACAAAGGAAATATCAAAGTGTTTTTCAAGCCTATTATATTCAGTGTGTGCCACAGGATTGAAATAAATGACAATGTAATTATGAATTCATGTTTTAGAACTGTTTACTTATTAGTAAAGGACTGCAATGTTAGTAAGGAAAACCTATGGCATGTATGTTAAAGATTCTTAGTATTGTACAGGGATAAAGCAAATGCATGAAAATATGTACTGAAAATTAAACTTACTGCAGTTTCAGTTATAAAGGACGTGCACTGTTATAAATAGTCTTTTGTTATTATTAACTAGATAAAGGTATATAGGACAGGGAACTGGATGAGTGGTACCTATAATTTGGATGCCTAACCAAGGCCTAGAGCTTCTTCTTGAGATCTGAATCTAAAGTAAGTATGCATTAGATCAGTGTGCTTCAAAGGCATCAGACAACAAAAGCAACATACCACAACTAGGAGTTAATTCTCAAACTTTAGATGTCATCTGGGAATACAGACTTACAAGTAAGAGCAAACTTAACACGCTATGTCCATTTTCGAGGTCACAACCCACTATGTCCATTTTCCTCATGTGTTTTATGGAACCAGCTTTCCATCAAAGCCTCAATCCTCGAATCCAGACAAAAGGTGAATTATCCTAGGATTAGTGAATGATTCAGTGAAGTTTTCTTGAAAACAAATGTAGGAGTGTAACGTACTATTATGTTTGCATCCTGTTTTAGTTTATAAAGCACTTACACATAATTATGGTATTTCTTCCTCACAATAACCTTGTAAATTAGTCAGGAAATGTAAATTTTGTCTGACTTACAGAAGTGATGGAAGCTGAAAGCCGAAAATAAAGTTTATAGCCAGGACTTAGAACTCTCAAATAGGGATTTTTATATTCTGTGGAGTTACCCAAATTATGGTTTTAAGAAAGCAGTTCTTCAGTCAGTTCAGTGTTTGCTTTCTCTTTTTAAGGTTTATTATCTAATTTTCATTAACATTTGAATAATAGACCATGGAGGATTGTTTTCATTGCAAGTTCCAGCTGTATAGCCTCAAACAAGAAACAGGTATACAACCACTGAGTTTACTTATTTAAATCTATGAATTTCAATGAAGAATGGAAAATACAGAGGCCTACTGGGGCATGTTTATCAAGTTATATCCCAGGGCAGTGTGTATGTTAGCAGGATGAATGGTATCATCTTTTCAAAACATAATATTCAGTGAAAATCACATAATTTTAAGTTCATAGTCATAATCCCAAATCTGTTACTAAAAATAACATTAATTTTCCCAGTTCTTGTACTAAGATGAATAAATTTAGTTTTGGAATAACATTTATGCAAAAGCAATAGATGACCTTAGTCATTTGTTCACTGCCTATCCCTAGCCAAAACTTGACCTGTAATTCTTAATTCATTGCAGATTTTTTACATTTTACTCAAAACTTTGGAGATTACACAGAGAATCTCAGGTCAAATTTTACAAGTATTAAACATGTGTTAATTATAATCACTTTTGTTTGTATCCTTAAATCTCAGAATTATCTTGCAGTTAATATGCAGCTGATTAAATGATACTACAAATTATCTCTAATCTCACTGTAAATCTTTTAATCATATCAAAGTCAGGTCATTCTCAGACACTATAACTAAGATAAGTAGTACTTTCCTATACCATATTAGTAAACGTTTTCTAGCTCCTGTTTTGTAATTTCCTATGAGCATTTAAAATTTCCTCTGAGCATTTAAAATTAATTGAGCAATTAAAATTAAAATTTCATGGTTTAAAAAGCTGTGGCTTCTCTATAGACAACTGTTACATTAGGGAAGTGATTCTAGAGCAAAATATACTGCCTCAGTATAAGTCATTACTGAATGGAAAATGCTCTAGGCAGAATTGTGAAGAGTGGCTCAAACACATAGTTTGCTTACAGAATGTAACATGCACAAAATTACATACCTATGATGTGTTTACCTTTGCTAAACAATGAGAATTGAATAATTGATTTGTACCTGGTATGTTATATCCTCCAGTGTCATTTTTTAACCAGACTCACTGTGTGTTCCAGGCTGTCATAAAAATTGATTATATGTTTAACAATTATTTTTCCACTACAGTGGAGAGAAAAATCCTAATTATAAAATTCCACCTAAAGGAGTTTCATTTTATAATAACATCTGATTAATAACTTGTTGCGTTTTGCTCAATATACTGTTCCTGGCATTAGATATTCACATGAGTAAGCCCAGTAGCATTTTGTGCTTACTGCGGTTTTCTTTTACACATGAAGTAACATCCCTTGTCAATTACAATTCAGCAAGCATGGTGATTTGGGGAGATTAGATGTTGCTGTAACCATAGAGTTTGACAAGTATTCCCTTTCTTGCTATCACAAGAACCTCCCTAAGGGTACATGAAGGGAGTGGTTATTCTAAATAAGGCATGACATATTTTTCAACCAATGACATTAAAAATTGTGTTTTAAAAAGGACTGGTCACTGGGGCAAACACATTAGCTGGAGTATCTAGGGACAAAATATTTGAATTGACGCTTGAAGACTCAATGTTCTCAGAGTCCACAAAGCTCATTAAGTTTAAAATAGTAAAACAAGGTCGTCTTCATACTCCAGCAATATACTATATTGGATCAGACCAATATATGTAATAATGTTTTCTCTCATTATGAACATTGTAGAGGATGAACATTGTAGCTACTCACACTCAAAGGGTACAAGTATGCATTCATTAGCTCCTAAATTCCCTGATATAATTCATGAGCATCTGCCATTGATGAATTTTCCATATTCCTCTATGTCTGAAATAGATGCATATATTTATATCACATACCAAGGGCCCAAGTACTATATAAAGTTTTAACAAAGCATCTCACCTTCTGGCCCTAATAGGAAAATCATGTCACATTTACCCAAATGTTGATAACGTCTATCTATTTCCATTAAATATTATGCGTAGATGTGAGGAAAAATGACAACAAGGAACTCCAGGTGCATACCCATCCTTAGAAAAACTGGAAAAAAAAACCTGTCAGACTCCAACTTATTGGAAATTTGGTTAAAAAAAAAAAATTTACCAAACAACTGCTTAAATTAAAAAGGCAGCTGAAACTCAGCTGGATAGCTTAATGGCATTTTATCTTGATTTGCCCTCTTTCCTCCCCAGTCAGGAATGGTCTTGAAGAGTGCAGCCTGCATTCCTTTTGTGGGCTCCTGGTTTTGGAGGGACCAGAATAGACCCCATTCTTAAGAAATGGTGTTCGCTTTGACCTATCTAGGGGCTTGCCTTTGGTTCATGTAACTCAGAAGTCTCTCCAGGTGAAAAACTGACCGTGCTGAGAATGATTTCTTGAAAGCATTGAAAGTAAATGAACAAGCCACTGCTGCCTGGAGAAGAGATTGCAGTTGGGACAAATAGCCACACACTGAAAGCCTGGAAAAGAGAAGCTGGGTAGTGAAATAATTTGGAAAATAAGGACTTGGAAACAATCCTACATATAACAGGGACTCTGGAAGGATGTACCCATACCCAGGGCAGGATCCATGTTCAGAAAAGTCCTGAGAAGATTCTAAGCTTTCACCTCTTGCTGATACGAGTATTTACACCCAGACCAAACAGGAAGTGAAGACTAAAACAGAGTTGTAAACAGCCTGGATAAGTGTTGAAGGAGTTCCTCAATAGAGAACCTGTCTGTAAAGGTGGGGAGAGTACGTTTTCTTTTTATCCTTTTTTTTTCTTTTGTCTCCAGGTATTTAAGGAAAGTTCTGTCAAACTACTGACTGACCACTAAGCTAATGGAATAGATACTACACAGACAACACGTGACAGTTTAAAAAAGTCACTAAACAAATCACTACTGCACAAACTGCAATTCACAACAAGCCATGATGGCAAAACTTGGGGAGAGGGCAGAATCTAGTTTCCAGAGTTGCCACATTATAATGTTCAGGCTATCCAGTTTATAAAAATTTAAAAACTAAGGCATATAAAGATACAAGAAAGTCATCTTATTCACAATAAAGAAATTAATAGAAACTGACCCTGAGGCAGCACTGGCACTGGACTTGCTAGACAAGGACATTAATGTCTTCAGCATATTCAAAGAGCTAACAGAAACCATGGACAAACAACTAAAGGAAACAATGATATATCATTAAAGAATATCAATAAAGAGATAAAAATTATAAAAAGGATAGGAACAGAGGAAGTCACATTGTCTGTTTGCAGATGACATGGTCGTATATTTAGAATACCCCACCGTCTCAGCCTCAAATCCCCTTAAGCTGATAAGCAACTTCAAAGTCTCAGGATACAAATTCAATGTGCAAAAATCACAAGCATTTGTATACACCAGTGACAAACAGCCAAATCATGAGTGAACTCCCATTCACAGTTGCCACAAAGAGAATAAAATCCCTAGGAGTACAACTTAACAAGGGATGTAAAGGACCTCTTCAAGGAGAACTACAAACCACTGCTCAAGGAAATAAGAGGACACAAATGGAAAAACATTCCATGCTCATGGATAGGATGAATTAGTATCGTGAAAATGGCCATACTGCCTAAAGTAACTTATAGATTCAGTGCTATCCCCATCATACTACCACTGACTTTCTTTACAGAATTAGAAAGAAACTACTTTAAATTTTATGTGGAACCAAAAAGGAGCCTGCATAGCCAAGACAATCTTAAGCAAAAAAGAACAAAGCTGGAGGCATCACTCTACCTGACTTCAAACTATACTACAAAGCTACAGTAACCAAAAACAGCATGGTACTGGTACTGAAACAGATATACAGACCAATGGAACAGAATAGAGACCTCAAAAATAATGCCACATGTCAGCAACCATCTGATCTTTGACAAACTTGACAAAAACAATGGGGAAAGGATTCCCTATTTAATAAATGGTGTTGGGAAAACTGGCTAGCTATATGCAGAAGACTGAAACTGGGCCCCTTCCTTACACCTTACACAAAAATTACCTGAAGGTGGATTAAAGACTTAAATGTAAGACCTGAAACCATAAAAACCCTAGAAGAAAACCTAGGCAGTACCATTCAGGACACAGGCATGGGCAAAAACTTCATGACTAAAACACCAAAATCAATGGCAACCAATGCCAAAATTGACAAAGGGGATCTAAACTAAAGAGCTTCTGCACAGCAAAAGAAACTATCCTCAGAGTGAAAAGGCAACCTACAGAATGGGAAAAAAATATGTGCAATCTATCCATCTGACAAAGGGCTAATAATCCAGAATCTACAAAGAACTTAAATTTACAAGAGAAAACCCCATCAAAAAGCGGGCAAAAGACATGAACAGACACTTTCAAAAGAAGACATTTATGCGGCCAATAAACATTCAAGAAAGCTCATCATCACTGGGCATTAGAGAGATGCAAATTAAAACCACAATGAGATACCATCTCTCGCCAGTTAGAATGGCAATCATTGAAAAGGAAACAGATGCTAGAGAGGACGTGGAGAAATAGGAATGCTTTTACACTGTTGGTGGGAGTGTAAATTAGTTCAACCACTGTGGAAGACAGTGTGGTGATTCCTCAAGGATCTAGAATCAGAAATACCATTTGACCCACCAATCCCATTACTGGGTATATACCCAAAGGATTATAAATCAATCTACTATAAAGACACATGCACAGGTATGTTTATTGCAGCACTGTTCATAATAGCAAAGACTTGGAGCCAACCCAAATGCCCATCAATGATAGACTGGATAAAGGAAATGTGACACATACACCATGGAATGCTATGCAGCCATAAAAAAGGATGAGTTCATGTCCTTTGCAGGGACATGGATGAAGCTGGAAACCATCATTCTCAGCTAACTAACACAGGAACAGAAAACCAAACACCGTATTTTCTCACTCATAACTGGGAGCTGGACAATGAGAACCCATGGACACAGGGAGGGGAACATCACACACCGGGGCCTGTCGGGATGAGAGACTAAGGGAGGGATAGCATTAGGAAAAATACCCAGTGTAGATGACGGGTTGATGGATGCAGCAAACCACCATGGCACGTGTATACCTCTGTAACAAACCTGCACGTTTTGCACATGTATGCCACAACTTAAAGTATAACTTTAAAAAATTATGAAATGGAGTCAAATATAAATTTTGATGTTGAAAAATATAATGATCTTAAAATGAATCCATTGAAATTATAATAATATAATAATAATTGGAAAAGTCACTACAGAGGCTTGACAGGAGAACAGGCAGAAAAAAGAATCAGTGAACTTGAAGCTAGGTTAGTTGTTGAAATGATCCAGTCTGAGGAGACAAATGAAGAAAAATGAACACAGACTAAAAGACCTGTTAAACACCATCAAGCATATTAAGTATGAACAGGAGTCCCAGAAGAGAGCAGAAAGGACAGAAAAGAGTATTTGAAGAAATAATGTTCAAACTTACCAAATCTGAAAAAAGACATGAAGCCAATATCCAAGAACTTCAACAAATTCCACGCAGTATACAAACTGAAAGAGATCTATACCAAGACACATTAAAATCAAACTGTCAAGAGATCAAGAAAGAATCTTGAAAGCAGCAAGAGAGACGTGACTCAACATGTAGAAGAAATCCTCAGCAAGATTAATAGCTAGTTGCTTTTTAGAGGCCATTGAGGCAGAAAGGCATTTTACAGTGCTAAAAGAAACCACCGGCCAAGAATTCTGTACCTGGCAAAGTTATCCTTTTAAAATGAAGAATATAATAGTACCTTCCCAGGCAAAGGGGTCTCTTCTACATAGACGCACCCTATAAAACATGCTAAAGAGAGTCCTTCAAGCTGAAAGGACAACTCAAGAGCCATACAAAGAAATGAAAAATATTATTAAAAGAAATAAGTGCATGGAATATAAAAGACAGCATTATTTTTGGTTTGTAACTTTGTTTCATGTAATTTAAAAGATGATTGCATAATACAGTAACTGTAAATCTTGTGAACCCATAAATTAAAAACTCTACAATATATAAATGAACTGAAAAACTAACAAATATGTGGAAAATAAATAATGTAAAACAACCAGTGGATCACAGAAGTCACAAAAGAAATTAGAAAACACTTTAAGACAAATGAAAACAAAAATTCTACATACCAAAATGTATGAGATGCAGAAAAAGCAATGATCAGAGGGGGATTTGTAGCTGGAAATGTCTGTATTAAAAAAAGAAGAAGAAAGGCCAGGCGCAGTGGCTCACACCTGTAATCCTGGCACTTTGGGAGGCAAGTGCAGGCAGATCATGAGGTAAGGAGATGGAGACTGGCTAACACAGGGAAACCTTGTCTCTACTAAAAAAATTTTTTTAAAAATCAGCCAGGCGTGGTGGCAGGTCCCTGTAGTCCCAGCTACTTGGGAGGCTGAGACAGGAGAATGGCATGAACCCAGGAGGCAGAGCTTACAATGAGCCGAAATTGCACCACTGCACTCTAGCCTGGGCCACAGAGCAAGACTCTGTCTCAAAAAATAAAAAGAAGAAAGATCTTGAATTAATATTTGAACTACACCTTAAAGAACTGGAAAAAGAAAAACCCAAAACAAGCAGATGTATAGAAATAAAGATCAGAGCAGAGCTAAACAAAATAGAAAATAGAAAAACCATAAAGTCAATGGAAACCAAAAGTTGGTTCTTTGAAATGCAAACAAAATTGGCCAACCTTAAGCTATGCTAAGAAGATTCAAATTACTAATATCAGAAATGGAAGTGGGAAGATTAATACCCACCTTGCAGAAGTAAAAATGATTATAAGAGAACAATTGTATACCAAAAGTTAAACAACCTAAATGATATGGATATATTCCTAGAAACAACCAAACTACAAAAATGTACTCAACAAAAACAGAAAATCTGGACAGACTTCTTAACAAGAGATTGAACTGGTTATAAAAAACCTCCCAATAAAGGAAAACCCAAGACCAGATGACTTCACTGGTGAGTTACACCAAATATTTAAAGAATAAACACAATCATTCTCAACTATTTCAAAAAATAGAAGAGAAAGTAACACTTCCTAATTCTGAGGCAACTATTACCTTGACACCAAACCAAATAAACTAAGAAAACCATCTCCTATGTAATTAAGTATCTCTTACGACAGTACATGTAAAAATCCAACAAAATACTAGCAAACAATCCAGCAGGATATTAAAAGTTTTATACAGCATGACCAAGTGGGAATTATTCCAGAAATGCAAAGGTGGTTCAACATATGAAAAAGAAAACCAGTGTAACACACCACATTAACAGAATGAAGGGGGAAAGCTACCTAATCATATAGTTGATGCAGAAAAAGCATTTAACCAGATCTAATACCCATCTATCATTTAAAAGTGAACACAAACACTGAACAAAATAGGAATAAAAAGAGGACTTTCTCAACATTATCAGGTTGAGATTTGTGAAAAACCAGCAGCTAACATAACATTGAATGGCTAAAAACAAAACTTTACACCTGAAATCAGGGACATGGCAAGAATGCCCACATTCACCACCTCTATTCAGCATGATACTGTATGTTCTAGGCAGGACAATTAGGTAAGGACACAAAAAGACAACCAAATTGGAAAGGAAGACATAATACTTATTTCCTTTCACAGATGGCATGATATATATAAAGTAAAACGAAGAATTTTTTAAATGATTAAAAATAAATTCACCAGACTTGCAGGATACATGGTTAACATGCAAAATACAATTGAATTTCTATATACTAGCAAAGAACAGTCTGAAAAAGGAAATTAAGAATCTCATTTATAGCAGAACCAAATAATAAAATACTTTGGGGCAGATTTAACCAAGGAACTAAAAATACAAAACATTGCTGAAAGAAGTTAAAAGATGACATAAATAAATAGAAATACATCAAGTTCATACATTGAAAAACCTAATACTGTTAAGATGGAAATACTCCTCAAAATGATCTACAAATTCAATTTCCTATTATAATCTAATGGCCTGGCCTTTTTGCAAAAATAAGAAAAATGATTCGTATGGAGATGCATGGGGTCATGAATAGCCCAATATTGAAAAAGAACCAAGTTGAAAGACTCACACTTTCAAAACTTAATACAATTCTACAATAGTAGAAACACAACTACCAGGTACCAAACATAGGCACTAATATAAGGATAAACATAATAGATGAATAGAATGGAAGTGGGAATCCAAAAATACACCCATAACCTCTCTACTGATTTTCAACAAGAGTGCCAAAACCATCAGCTGAATTTCCACGTGCAAAAGTAGGATCAAGTTGGACCCTTACCTCACACTGTATACATAAAAGTAACTCAAAATGGATCAACAATGTAAATTTAAGAGCTAAAACGGTAACACTTTTAGAAACATAGGTGTGAACTTTTTTGACCTAGGGTTTGGCAATAGTTTCTCGGATACGACATCAAAAGCACAAGCAATAAATAAAAATATAAATTAGACCTCAAAATTAAAAACTTTTGCACATTAAAAACACTATGGAGAGTGAAAATTCAACCCATGGTAATAGAATATTTGCAAATCATGTATCTGATAAGGATTTAGTATCCAAAATATATAAATAATTCTTACAAATCAATAGCCAAAAGACAAAATCTCAATTAAAAATGGAGTTTAAGGGTCAAATTTTGTCTCCTCAAAAAATATAAGTTGAAGTCCTGATCCGAGTACTTCAGAGTGCATCTTTACTTGGAAATCGAGTCACTGCAAATGGAATTACTTAAGATGAGCTCATACTGGAATAAGGCTCCTAATCCAGTATTACTGGTGCCCTTGTAAGAAGGAAACCATGCATGGATAGACACAGGGAGAAAACCATACAAAGATGGATGATTGGCCTGATGCATCTACAAGCCAGTAAATGCCACAGATTGCCAGCAAACCAATAGCTAGGAAGAGGCAAGGAAGGATTCCCATGAAGGTCTCAGAGTTAGCCTGGCTTTGCCAACACCTTGATTTTTCACTTTTAGTCTCCAGAACATTAAGACCGTAAATTTCTTTTCTTTTAACCCATCCATTTTGTGGTACTTTGTTAACAGCAGCTCTAGGAAACTAATACAGTGAGCAAAGGTCTTGAGTAAACATTAGAGTAACATATACAAATGTTAACAATCACATGAGGCACTCAGTGTCATTAGTTACTCCAGAAATGCAAATCAAAATCAAAATGAGATATCACTTCACACCCACCAGAATGTCTGTTAAAAAAAAAAAAAAAAAAAAAAAAAAAGGAAAATATTGGTGCAGATGTGAAGAAAATGAAGCTCTCATACATTGTGGGAATTTAAAATGAATTGGCCACTTTGGAAACAAATTATTAGTTCTTTTATGAATGAAACAGACTTACCATATGACACAGCAATTCCACTTAGGTATATATCCAAAAGAATTGAAAGTAGGTGTTTAAACAAAACTTGCACAACTGTTCATAGCACTATTCACAATTGCCAACAGGGAGAACCACCCAAATGTTCATCAGCTGAGGAATGGATAAACAAAATTGATAAATCCATGCATTAGAATGTTATTTAGCCATTAAAAAGTTACAAAGTACTGATACATCCTGCAGCATGAGTGAACTCTGAAAACAAGTGAAAGATGCCAGACACAAAAAGCCACACAGTATATCATTCCTTTTATATGAAATGTCCAGAACAGAGAAATTCATACACAAAAAGCAGATGCATGGTTGCCAGGGGTTGGATGAGGGGTAGGATGGGGAGTGACTATTTAGTAGTTTGAGGGTTTTTTTAGGGGGTGATGAAAATATTCTGGAGAGAGGTGATGATTGCATAATATTGTAAATGTATTTCATGCTAGTCATTTATACGTATTAAAAAGTTTAAAATGATTAATTTTGTGTTACATGCATTTTACCACCACCGCAACACAAATTATGCATATAGCTATATAAAGGTTTTTAACATCCTGCTGATGCTGTTCAAGAAGACATGGTTCTCTTATCCGAACTTCAGTGTCCCAGTTAGCCTTGTCATAACCAAAAAGATTTACATATACGTACATATATATACACATATAACTATATATTACACTATATATACATATCTATATCTATATCTATATATATCTTCCATAATAATGAAAAAGCACCATTTAATTCTTTTAAGGCAAGGAGTCATTGTATCTGAATGGATTCCTTTTCCTGTTGTATTTGTGCCTTTATGTAGGAGTAAGATGTTTATTTGTGGAAAGCAAGAGAAAATGGACACAGAACAAGATAGTCAAACAGATGCAGAAAAATGAAATATATAATATTTAAATAATGGGATGAGGTTAATGATTTCTCAATTCTTAAATTTTACTGTATAGTTTGACTATAGAAAAGATGTGTTCATCCAATTCACTATTCCCCAAATACAGAATAGTTTCTCTGTGGTAAAGCACTGGTACTTTATCATTGCAGAGAGGGTAGTAGCCTTGAATGACGTTTTAACTGGTGATTGCTTTTGTATCAAACACTTTTCAGTTGATTATGAACAACATTCAGCCTAATTTTAAAACTAAAATTAAAGTTACCTGAGGCCTCAGTTTTACCTACAAACATATAATGTAAAGGTGCTTTTTTTTTTTCCTGTGGCCTCTCAGGGAAGAAATAATTCTATCTTTAACACGTTTTTATTTATTTTATGAATGGGCAAATATCCTTAAAAAAGGAACACACGTCTTACCACTCGTCTTGGGAGAGAAGGCTGTTGCTTGATAACTAGGGAATACTATTTTTTAAGCACCTTTGCAGTACTTGACATGTCAGTTTTGTTTTCAGTTGTCAGCCTGCACAAGTTTCTCATCTGCCCATGTGTATCCATATTGGCAAGTTTCAACACAGCCATCTTTTAAAGGCTTCATTGTGTTACTGATATTTAAGTTTTAAAATCCAGCATTTCTGTGCTAGATCCTCAAATCAATTTTTACATTCTTTTGTAACTTATAGTAATATTTTTGCCTCATCCCTATACTCAATTGGCAGTAAGCTATATCATGACTTAAGTAACTTTATTACCAATTGTGCTGTATTCTACCATCACAAAATATTCTTTTAAGGCACTCTTCAGATACTATCATTTTAATTGGTGTCTTCCAGAATGATTCTATGAAACTCTGTAAGATGAGCCTTTTACTGTTATGTGAAAAAAACAGGGTAACATGATGGACAAAAAAAAATTGAGACTGAAATTTTAAGTGTAACACTGTCACATGTTTATTGAAAAAGAAATCATTTAACTTCTGTGTGTTGCTATCTCTGCCTTTAAAATATAGTAGTGGTACCATATCTAATGTAGACAGGTTGTGAAATCCAAAAATATATTTTACATGTTCTTGGTTTTTTAAGTCTTACAAAGTTCTTTTCCAGCTAGAATCTTCTTTGAAGAACAGGAAACAGAGAAGACTTTTCCTGGCCTCGTCTTAGAGTCTGGAATTGGGTAACTAAAAGATAAGTCAACTACTTCTTAAAATTTCCTGCTTCCAATCATATCAAGAATAATATTTCAAAGAAAGCATACTAATGAAAATTCAAGGTATTGTGTAACTTTCACCCCCCTTTCGGGGGCTGGGAGGGGTTTCCAAGCTGTACCCAAAGTTGAAGGAAAGGAAGGCATAGTGTGCCTCAGCAGATTTCCTGAGCTCCATATTTCCTTGAATGCAGTTTCTATTACCCATAAAAGGGGATTTATCATATCTTGGTGCCAAAGCTCAAAAATTACTGGGTAAAATATATACATCCCCATGTATGCTGCTTAAATATACACATGAAAATGTAATTCAGGTTTTCACTGTGCTATATTTAAGTAGGTAAAACTGGAAAGTCAGAATCCCTGAATTGAAGCAGATAGGAAGTATATAAATGATAGTACTTCCTTTTTATATAGTGCCTGTA
Organism: Macaca nemestrina; assembly: GCF_043159975.1. NCBI lineage: Eukaryota > Metazoa > Chordata > Mammalia > Primates > Cercopithecidae > Macaca > Macaca nemestrina. Next base: position 138,868,846 of record NC_092132.1, on the reverse strand, counting down.
CTTTTTGAAATTTTTGCACATAAGTAATTTTATTTGATCCTGACAACTTTACATACTTGATAAGACAAGTATAAGCTTTATAAATGTCTAAGACACAGACAGACAAAGGTAAATGCTTAAAGGTTAACTGAAGACTACAATGGCAATTAGCTGACTTCTTGAATTATCTCCTTTTCAGGAATTCTCTTTTAAAATATTATATACAGATATACACAGACACACACATAAAGTATATATTCATAAACATTCTTAAAAATTAAGGCTATCAATGAGAAGTTTGTCAGTCCCTTGGAGGAATTGGTATAATTTCATTGTAACTGGACCAGATTAGAAATGATCAACAAAAAATCTATTCCTAATTTTTTTAAATAAAAAGAGCATTGAAAAACATCTTGATTTCCCTCTTCTTGCCCCCTACCAATCCTAGTAGGACTGTGCTTTCAATCCGAGACTGTGCTTTCATTCTGCGTGACATCAGACTCAGAGCCCACACTTTAAGGCGGAAAAAAAAAAAAAAAAAAAAAAAAACCACTGGCTAATACCACCCCTGTTTCCAACTAATTAGGAATTACTTCCTAAGTACCAAAGCTGCCTCTCCCACCCGATTTCCATCAAGACCTGATTTACTACACTTATTCTGAAAACTGTAATTCATTACTAAAGGTAATCTGACCTGATGAGGTGAGAGTGTTACCAGTACTGGAAAACATTTTCCCAATTACAGTTTACTTTTAGGGTCCTGGAAAAACAGATGAGGAGACAAAGCAGAAATGTCTGGGCTCTCGTATTAGATGTTATTGACTAATCAGCATCTGCTAATTGGGGGTGGGGGGGTGGGGGGATGGACTAAAATCAAGCCTGACCCACGGAAGAAAAGTTAGTGATTTTTTTTTTTTAAATACAAGCATCCTTCCTCTTTTACCTGCTTCCCACTTTCATCACCATCGTGTGAACATAATATAAAAGGAGCCACTATTATTAGCTAACAGAATAACTTGTCTCACCCCTTTCTGTTCCAAGTAGTTGACAGGGCCATAATTCATGATTCTTTATATATCATTTAGAATCCTTATTTACCTAGATTTTACGCTAAATAGGGAAAGTGTAAATTTCCAAATCTGCTTTTCCCAAAACATACCTTTTCCTTAGAGAAAGGGCCCTATAACTGGCCACAAAAGGAATTTCCTCCAAAATTAACACGGTTAGGCTACTGTGACTATCTGGGAATGAAACATCAAGAAACTCTTCATGCAAATCATTCAGACTTGAGTTAGATACAAAACAATGAATACAGATGAGACACTTATACTTTTCTGTCCTTCTGAGTTTACATTAATTATATTTGAATATGAAACCCAAAAGGCTATTTAGTTCACAATAATATCACCTCTACATAAGCTTTAGAAATTCCTCAGTGCTAGGACTACAGTTGGAATACTCTATTTCAGTTACATTCACATTCATCCTGGCTAAGTACCAGAAGCAGGCCACCCACTGATTTTTTTTTTCACATTACTTCTAGTAACAGAGTAACTGTATACAAGTTTAGGTTATCCAGAGAGAAATACTGTGGCCAGTAGTATCAGGGGGAAACCCCATGTATCTACAACAAGGGAAACCAGGACCTTGGATAGAAACTACATGATTGGGGGGCGGTTCCAAGACGGCCGAATAGGAACAGCTTCAGGCTACAGCTCCCAGCATAAGCAATGCAGAGGAGGGTGATTTCTGCATTACCAACTGAGGTACCGGGTTCATATCATTGGGGCGTGCTGAACAATGGTTGCAAGACAGTGAGTGCAGCCCACCGATCAAGAGCTGAAGCAGGGCAAGGCATCGCGTCACCTGGGAAGTGCAAGGGGGAAGGGAATTCCCTTTCCTAGACAAGGGAAACCGTGACACACAGCACCTGGAACAATGGGTCACTCCCACCCTAATACTGCGCATTTCCAAGGGTCTTAGAAAACGGAGCATCAGGAGATTATATCCCACACCTGGCTCAGAGGGTCCCACGCTCACAGAGCCTCCCTCATTGCTAGCACAGCAGTCTGAGATCTAACTGCAAGGTGGCAGCAAGGCTGGGGAAGGGGCACCTGCCCTTGCTGAGACTTGAGTAGGTAAAGTGGCCTAGAAGCTTGAACTGGGTGGAACCCACCGCAGCTCAAGGAGGCCGGCCTGCCTCTGTAGACTCCACCTCTGGGGACAGGGCATAGCCAAACAAAAGGCAGCAGAAACATCTGCATATGTAAATGTACCTGTCTGACAGCTTTGAAGAGAGTAGTGGTTCTCCCAGCATGGAGTTTGAGATCTGAGAACAGGAGACTGCCTCCTCAAGTGGGTCCCTGACCCCCAAGCAGCCTGAGAGGCACGCCCAACTAGGGGCAGACTGACACCTCACACGGTCAGGTACCCCCTCTGAGATGAAGCTTCCAGAGGAACGATCAGGCAGCAACATTTGCTGTTCAGCAATATTCACTCTTCTACAGCCTCTGCTGCTGATACCCAGGCAAACAAGGTCTGGAGTGGACCTCCAGCAAACTCCAACAGATCTGAAGCTGAGGGTCCTGACTGTTAGAAACAAAACTAACAGAAAGGACCTCCGCACCAAAACCCCATCTGTATGTCACCATCATCAAAGAACAAAGGTAGATAAAACCACAAAGATGGCAAAAAAAAAAAAAAAAAAAAAAAAAACAGCAGAAAAGTTGAAAATTCTAAAAATCAGAGCGCCTCTCCCCCTCCAAAGAGGGCAGCTCCTCGCCAGCAACAGAACAAAGTTGGACACAGAATGACTGACGAGTTCAGAGAAGAAGGCTTCAGACAATCAAACTTCTCTGAGCTAGAGGAGGAAGTTCAAACCCATCACAAAGAAGCTAAAAACCTTGAAAAAAGATTAGACCAATGGTTAACTAAAATAATCAATGTAGAGAAGTCCTTAAATGACCTGATGGAGCTGAAAACCATGGCACCAGAAATACATGACAAACGCACAAGCCTCAGTAACCAATTTGATCAATTGGAAGAAAGGGTATCAGTGACTGAAGATCAAATGAATGAAATGAAGCGAGAAGAGAAGTCTAGAGAAAAAAGACGAAAAAGAAATGAACAAAGCTTCCAAGAAATATGGGATTATGTGAAAAGACCACATCTACGTCTGACTGCTGTGCCTGAAAGTGACGGGGAGAATGCAATCAAGTTGGAAAACACTCTGCAGGATATTATCCAGGAAAACTTCCCCAACCTAGCAAGGCAGGCCAACATTCAAATTCAGGAAATACAGAGAGCACCACAAAGATACTCCTCGAGAAGAGCAACTTCAAGACACATAATTGTCAGATTTACCAAAGTTGAAATGAAGGAAAAAATATTAAGGGTGGCCAGAGAGAAAGGCCGGGTTACCCACAAAGGGAAGCCCATTAGACTAACGGTGGATCTCTTGGCAGAATCTCCACAAGCCAGAAGAGAGTGGGGGCCAATATTCAACATTCTTAAAAGAATTTTCAAACCAAAATTTCATATCCAGCCAAACTAAGTTTCATAAGTGAAGGAGAAATAAAATCCTTTACACACAAGCAAATTCTTAGATATTTTGTCACCACCAGGTCTGCCCTACAAGAGCTCCTGATGGAAGCACGAAAGAGAGAAACGAACAACCAGTACCAGCCACTGCAAAAACATGCTAAATGGTAAAGACCATTGATGCTAGGAAGAAATTGCATAAACTAATGAGCAAAATAACCAGCTAACATCATAATGACAGGATCAAATTCATAGAATCAAATAAACATAACAATATTAACCTTAAGTATAAATAGGCTAAATGCTCCAATTACAAGACACAAACTGGCAAATTGGATAAAGAGTCAAGACTCATCAGTGTACTGTTTTCAGGAGACCCATATCATGTGCAGAGGCACACATAGGCTCAAGATAAAGAGATGGAGGAAGATCTACCAAGCAAATGGAAAACAAAAAAAGGCAGGGGTTGCAATCCTAGTCTCTGATAAAACAGACTTTAAACCAACAAAGATCAAGAGAGACAAAGAAGGCCACTACATAATGGTAAAGGGATCAATTGAACAAGAAGAACTAACAATCCTAAATATGTATACACCCAGCAGAGGAACACCCAGATTCATAAAGCAAGTCATTAGAGACATACAAAGAGACTTAGACTCCCACACAGTAATAATGGGAGACTTTAACACCCCACTGTCAACATTAGACACATCAACGAGACAAAAGTTAACAAGGATATCCAGGAATTGAACTCAACTCTGCACCAAGTAGACCTAATAGACATCTACAGAACTTTCCACCCCAAATCAACAGAATATATATTCTTCTCAGCACCACATCCCACGTATTCCAAAATTGACCACATAGTTGGAAGTAAAGCACTCCTCAGCAAATGTAAAAGAAAAGAAATTATAACAAACTGTCTCTCAGACCACAGTGCAATCAAACTAGAACTCAGGATTAAGAAACTCACTTAAAACCAGTCAACTACATGGAAACCGAACAACCTGCTCCTGAATGACTACTGGATACATAACAAAATGAAGGCAGAAATAAAGATGTTCTTTGAAACCAATGAGAACAAAGATACAACATACCAGAATCTCTGGGACATATTTAAAGCAGTGTGTAGAGGGAAAGTTATAGCACTAAATGCCCACAAGAGAAAGCTGGAAAGATCTCAAATTGACACCCTAACATCACAATTAAAAGGACTACAGAAGCAAGAACAAATACATTCAAAAGCTAGCAGAAGGCAAGAAATAACTAAGAGCAAGAAATAACTGAAGGAGCTAGAGACACAAAAAACCCTCCAAAAAATCAATCCAGGAGCTGGTTTTTTGAAAAGATCAACAAAATTCATAGACCGCTAGCAAGACTAATAAAGATGAAAAGAGAGAAGAATCAAATAGATGCAATAAAAAATAATAAGGGGAATGTCAACACCGACCCCACAGAAATACAAACTACCATCAGATAATACTATAAACACCTACATGCAAATAAACTAGAAAACCTAGAAGAAATTGATAAATTCCTGGACATATACACTCTCCCAAGACTAAACCAGGAAGAAGTTGAATCTCCGAATAGACCAATAGCAGGCTCTGAAATTGAGGCAATAATTAATAGCCTACCAACCAAAAAAAGTCCAGGACCAGACGGATTCACAGCCGAATTCTACCAGAGGTACAAGAAGGAGATGGTACCATTCCTTCTGAAACTGCTCTAATCAATACAAAAAGAGGGAATCCTCCCTAACTCATTTTATGAGGCCAACATTATCCTGATACCAAAGCCTGGCAGAGAGACAACAAGAAAAAGAGAATTTTAGACCAATATCCCTGATGAACATCAATGCAAAAATTCTCAGTAAAATACTGGCAAACCGAATCCAGCTGCACATCAAAAAGCTTATCCACCATGATCAAGTGGGCTTCATCCCTGGGAAGCAAGGTTGGTTCAACATATGCAAATAAATGAACCTAATCCAGCATATAAACAGAACTAAAGACAGAAACCACATGATTATCTCAATAGATGCAGAAAAGGCCTTTGACAAAATTCAACAGCCCTTCATGCTGAAAACTCTCAATAAATTCGGTATTGATGGGCGTATCTTAAAATAATAAGCGCTATTTATGACAAAGCCACAGCCAATATCATACTGAATGGGCAAAAACTGGAAAAATTCCCTTTGAAAACTGGCACAAGACAGGGATGCCCTCCCCTCACCACTCCTATTCAACATAGTGTTGGAAGTGCTGGCCAGGGCAATCAGGCAGAGAAAGAAATAAAGGGTATTCAATTAGGAAATGAGGAAGTCAAAATTTTGTCTCTGTTTGCAGATGACATGATTGTATATTTAGAAAACCCCATTGTCTCAGCCCAAAATCTCCTTAAGCTGATAAGCAACTTCAGCCAAGTCTCAGGATACAAAATCAATGTGCAAAACTCACAAGCATACAGTAACAAAACAGAGAGCCAAATCATGAATGAACTCCCATTCACAATAGCTTCAAAGAGAATAAAATACCTAGGAATCCAACTTACAAGGGATGTAAAGGACCTCTTCAAGGAGAACTATGAACCACTGCTCAGTGAAATAAAAGAGGACACAAACAAATGGAAGAACATTCCATGCTCATGGATAGGAAGAATCAATATTGTGAAAATGGCCATACTGCCCTAGGTAATTTATAGATTCAATGCCATCTCCATTAAGCTACCAATGACTTTCTTCACAGAATTGGAAAAAAAGTGCTTTAAAGCTCATGTGGACCCAAAAAAGACCACGCATTGCCAAGACAATCCTAAGCCAAAAGAACAAAGCTGGAGGCATCACGCTACCTGACTTCAAACTATACTACAAGGCTACAGTAACCAAAACAGCATGGTACTGGTACCAAAACCAACCTTGCTTCCCAGGGATGAAGCCCACTTGATCATGGTGGATAAGCTTTTTGATGTGCAGCTGGATTCGGTTTGCCAGTATTTTACTGAGAATTTTTGCATTGATGTTCATCAGTGATATTGGTCTAAAATTCTCTTTTTCTTTTGTGTCTCTGCCAGGCTTTGATACAGGCTTTGGTATCAGGATAATGTTGGCCTCATAAAATGAGTTAGGGAGGATTCCCTCTTTTTCTATTGATTCGAACAGTTTCAGAAGGAATGGTACCATCTCCTTCTTGTACTTCTGGTGGAATTCGGCTGTGAATCCGTCTGGTCCTGGACTTTTTTTGGTTGTTAGGCTATGGTACTGGTACCAAAACAGAGATATAGACCAATGGAACAGAACAGAGCCCTCAGAAATAATACCACACATCTACAGCCATCTGATCTTTGACAAACCTGAGAGAAACAAGAACTGGGGAAAGGATTCCCTATTTAATAAATGGTGCTGGGAAAATTGGCTAGCCATAAGTAGAAAGCTGAAACTGGATCCTTTCCTTACTCCTTATACGAAAATTAATTCAAGATGCATTAGAGACTTAAATGTTAGACCTAAAACCATAAAAACCCTAGAAGAAAACCTAGGTAATACCATTCAGGACATAGGCATGGGCAAGGACTTCCTATCTAAAACACCAAAAGCAATGGCAACGAAAGCCAAAACTGACCAATGGGATCTAATTAAACTAAAGAGCTTCTGCACAGCAAAACAAACTACCATCAGAGTGAACAGGCAACCTACAGAATGGGAGAAAATTTTTACAATCTACTCATCTGACAAAGAGCTAATATCCAGAACCTACAAAAAACTCAAAACAAATTTACAAGAAAAAAACAACCCCATCAAAAAGTGGGCAAAGGATATGAACAGGCACTTCTCAAAGGAAGACATTCATACAGCCAACAGACACATGAAGAAATGCTCATCATCTCTCAGCATCAGAGAAACGCAAATCAAAACCACAATGAGTTACCATCTCACACCAGTTAGAATGGCAATCATTAAAAAGTCAGGTAACAACATGTGCTGGACAGGATGTGGAGAAATAGGAACACTTTTACACTGTTGGTGGGACTGTAAACTACTTCAACCATTGTGGAAAACAGTGTGGCGATTCCTCAAGGATCTAGAACTAGAAATACCGTTTGACACGACCATCCCATTACTGGAGATATACCCAAAGATTTATAACTTATGCTGCTATAAATACACATGCACACTTATGTTTATTGCGGCAGTATTCACAATAGCAAAGACTTGGGATCAACCCAAATGGCCATCAGTGACAGACTGGATTAAGAAAATGTGGCACATATACACCATGGAATACTATGCAGCCATAAAAAAGGATTAGTTCATGTCCTTTGTAGAGACATAGATGCAGCTGGAAACCATCATTCTCAGCAAACTGTCTCAAGAACAGAAAACCAAATACCACATATTCTCACTCATAGGTGGGAATTGAACAATGAGATCACTTGGACACAGGAAGGGGAACATCACACATCAGGTCCTATTGTGGGGAGGGGCGAGAAGGGAGGGATAACATTAGGAGATATACCTAATGTAAATGGCGAGTTAATGGGTACAGCACACCAACATGGCACAGGTATACATATGTTACAAAGCTACACGTTGTGCACATGTACCCTCGAACTTAAAGTATAATAATAATAAAAATAAATAAATAAATAAAAAGAAAATGTGGCACATAAACACCATGGAATACTATGCAGCCATGAAAAAGAATGAGTTCATGTCCTTTGTAGGGACATGGATGCAGCTGGAAACCATCATTCTCAGCAAATTATCTCAAGAACAAAAGACCAAACATCGCATGTTCTCACTCATAGGTGGGAACTGAACAATGAGAACACTTGGACACAGGAAGGGGAACATCACACACCAGGGCCTGTTGTGGGGTGGGGGAGAGGGGAGGGACAACATTAGGAAATATACCTAATGTAAATGACGAGTTAATGGGTGCAGCACACCAACATGGCACATGTATACATAGGTAACAAACCTGCACGTTATGCACATGTACCCTAGAACTTAACAATATAATAAAAAATAAATTAATTAGAAAAGAAACTGTATGATTGGGGTCTCGCTTTGTTGCCCAGGCTGGTCTTGAACTCCTTCCTTTAAGCAGTCTTCCCACCCGGGCTTCCCAAAGTGCTTCCCAAAGTCCAAAGCATGAGCCACTGTGCCCAGCCCACATATCCATTTTTATAAAAAATAAAAAATATCCAAAAATATCCTTTTACCAACCGTGTGACTAAGCAAACATGAGAACTCAGGAAACAAAATGATGCAAAAGCTCAATGAGCATTGACACCACTGTAATACGGAAGCTGTCTAAACATTATTGTGACACTGGTAATTAAGACAACGTAATTTAACATTTCAGTAAGTACTTTAAGAACTTTAGTAATTACAATATTAATACGTTCTTACAACTTACATGGATAATTGCTGAAAAGAGGAAGAGTAAAAATGTGACATATTCCTAGGATTTGATAAAAATAGTATCAAAAATTAGTCTTTTTAATTGCATGTTTTTAACAAGATCAACTATTTTGGATAAGTATAAAAGTCATCATTTTATGTTTTACCATGATCTGTACATCCAAATTCCTAGAGGAAACTCAACATCTACCTCTAATTGTAACTCTCACCAAACTAGACAGAAGGGAACTAATAAAGGGCAACTACAGAAAGGCTATAGTCAGTGTCATACTTAATGGTGAAAGCCTTAATGCGTGCTTTCCTGCTAAGATCAGAGACAAAACGAGTGGTCTTTCTCACCATGTATATTCAACAATGTACTGGAGATTCTGGAAAGAGAAACAGAATTTGAATTCTCTTTTCTTCATCCTCTGGCCTTACACCAAACTAGCAATGTATTACGCCATTCAGAAAATGAGTAATACGGTGATGTCAGCAACATGGCAAAACAGGAGGCTCCCGACTCTTGACTCACACACACATGCACCAAACAAACATATGTTCATGGGTCAGTTCCCTTTCAGAGAAAATCAGAAAGGAATTCAAAGATTCTGATGAACTGGGCAACTAAGAAAATAACATCAAATGGGTAGGCAAAGCTGAGGCACACTTGGGCATGGACCCCACCCCCAGGTACTGCACAATACAATTGGAAAGGAATTCCTAACACACAGCTGTTCCCCGAGGGGAGGAGAGTTCGAACCACACATGCAGTGTCCTAATTCTAAGTTTCCCCATGGTTTGGCTCTTGATTGACCAACTTGGAACAAAGGGGACTAGAAATACACAAGTGTCTCTAGACCACAGAAAAAGAAGGGCAGTTTTGTACGGACACACAAACACTTGCAGGGGCTTCATTCCTAGGAAGAGGGCAGAGAAAGGGATAAAACTCAAAACTTCCCAGTTTCTCTGGAAGGCACTTGCCAGCATACTCTGCCGCCTGTTGCTGCTGACCCGTTAGCTTGTAACTAGTCTGCATGAGAGAGCTAATGGGGCCAACTAACGTTAGACTTCCAGCAGCCTGAGTAGGACCTGGGCGCTTTCTCAGCCCCCTTCCCTGGCTCACCCCAGCAATAACTTCAGGTCTACTGTTTCCTCCTAGAGTAAGTTTGGGTGGGCAATGAGTACCCCAGCGTTTTACAGCTACCACCTCAGGGACTCGCCGCATTCTAAATCTAGCTCTGGGAGCAGGGAAACAGAATATGTAAGTCTCCCTAAGTGACAAAGTGAAGAGATACGTAGAGAATATGCAACTATTTCCAAAGGCTATATCCTTGGGAACAGAATAGAGAAGAGGCTGAAGAGCAAAGCTCCCTGTTTTACCCCAGTAGAGAGTTAAAGCACAGTTTTCCTGTGGCTACTTAATGGCCTAGCTTCTAACTGACTTGTATCAGGTAGTCAAAGGGATAGACAAACAGAAGCCCTCCAGCAGCCCGAGCAGAAGCTTCGCACTTCCTGAGTGTCCTTTCCCAGGTTGCCCCCAGCGATGTAGATCCAGGTCTGCCCATTCTTCCCAGAAGGAAGGGTGCAGTCTGAGCACAGGTGCAGGCATTTGCCACAGTTCCTCTCCCAAGCTCAGTGCAGACAGAACGGAAATAAAACACTCTCAGCTTCATCATGGGGATACAAGGAAGTAGAACCCCAGCCTTTCCAGTTGCATCCAATAGGTCTGGCTCCTACCTTATCTGTCTCATTGTACTGAGAGTATGGGCACATCCTAATCTCCTAAAACAAACACAGCAGTTTGGACCCACAATGAAGAGACCCACACTGAGATACATCATAATCAAACTGTCAAAAGATAGGGAATTCTGAAAGCAGCAAGGGAAAAGCAACTTGTTACATACAAAAGACAGTAAGACCTTCGGTGGCTTTTTCAACAGAAACCTTGCAGGCCACAAAGGAGGGGGATGAAAAAAAATTCAGAAAGAAAAGAAAATGGAATCAGAACAGACCAATAATGAGTAAAGAGATTGAAACGGTAATAAAGAGTCTTCCATCAGAGAAAAGCCCAACACCAGATAGCGTCACTAGTAAATTCCATGAAACATTCAAAGAGTTAATACCAACCCTTCTAAACTCTTCCAAAAAACTGAAGAAGAAGGAATGCTTCCAAACTCATCTTATGAGTCTGGAATGACTGGTATACCAAAGCCAAAGAAAGCTACTGTAAGAAAAAAAAAAAAAAAAAACTGGACGGGTATGGGGCTCACACCTGTAATCCCAGCACTTTAAGAAGCCGAGGCAGGCAGATTACCTGAGGTCAGGAGTTCCAGACCACCCTGGCCAACATGGCACAACCCAGTCTTTACTAAAAAATACAAAAATTGGCTGGGTGTGGCGGCAGGCACCTGTAAATCCCAGCTACTTGGGAGGCTGAGGCAGGACAACTGCTTGAACTCCGGAGGCAGAGGTGACAGTGAGTTGAGATTGTGCTTGGGCAACAGAGCGAGACTCTGTCTCAAGAAAAGAAAAAGAAAACTACAACATCCTTGATAAACACAGATGCAAAGTCCTCAGCAAAATATAAGCAAAGTGGCCCTGTAGTTCCAGCACTTTGGGATGCCAAGGCAGGAGAATTGCTTGAAGCTGGGAGTTCAAGACCAGCCTGGATAACATAGCAAGACTCCATCTCTAAAAAAAAAAAATTTTTTTTTAATTAGCCAGGCATAGTGTCATGTGCCTGTAGTCATAGCTACTTGTAAGGGTAAGGCAGGAGAATCACTTGGGCTCAGGAATATGAAGCTGCAGTGAGCTATAAATGTACCACTGCACTCCAGCCTTGGTGACACAGTGAGACCCTGTCTCAAGAATAAAAGAAACTAGTAGCAAAGTGAATATACTAATACATTAAACATTATTCACCATCAACTGGGATTTATTTCTGGGATGCAATGATGGCTCAACAATGTGCACCAGTCAATAAATATAATTCACCATATTAACAGAACAAAGGACAACAATAATTTGATTAATCTCAATAGATGTAGTAAAACCGTTTGACAGAATTCAACATCCTGTCATGATAAAAACTGTCATCAAATTAGGTATAGAAAGAATGTTCCTCAACAAAATAAAAGCCATGTATGACAAGCCAAAAGCTAACATCTGAATAGTAAAAAGTTGAAAGCTTTTTCTCTAAGAGAAGAAACAAGATCAAGGTGTCTACTCTCACCACTTCTATTCAATATAGTCCCGGAAGTCCTAGCCAGAGCAATTTGTCAAAATAATCAAAAGACATTCCAATTGAAAAGAAAGAATGAATTGTGTCTCTGATAACATGATGTGATTTAAAACCCTAAAGACTCCAGCAAAAAGCCATTAGAACTAATAAACAAATTTTGTGAGGTTGTAGGATATATATCAATATACAAAAATCACCATTTCTATACACTAACAATGAAGTATCTGAAAAAGATTAAGAAAACAATTCCACTTACAATAGTATTTATTTATTTTTTTCTCACATACATGGGCCATGGTTTTATTTCAATGCTCACATCATTTCTACAAAGAAGGATTGGTCTTAATTTAGGGTTCAACATCCTAAATTGCTTTTCTAGAAAACTGTAGCCCAATACACAGTACAACATCTTTTTTTATTATCTTGCTTACTTTGCCTATTGTCACCACTAACTTCATTAGTTAGTGAAAAGATAGCACATATTTTGCTCTTGTAACTTAAAAAGATTATCCACATACCTTTTCCTGTTATCTAGGGCTTTGAGCCCTCTAAATTTCTTAAGGGCAAGAGCCTGGTTTTTGCTGATTGTTACATTTCTAGATCCTCTTTAGTGTCTGGTATTGATGTTTATATATAATAACTACATAATTGACTTACTGTTGTGGATTAATCAATACTTAGTGGTGGATATGAAAACTCTGATATGTTATTTCAGCTTGTGAATTTTAACTTCTTTGATATGCAGTAGCATTAATGAGATAAGATACTTTTCCGAGGCTAAATGTCTTTTGCTGTTTACTCGTTAACAAGAAAGCCACGGTGGTTACTAGGTAAGAATGACTGAAATTTGTATGTATCATCTTGAGGAAGTTACCCCAGCACAGCCTGTTTCCATTAAACCTATTGGTTAGTGGCACTTAAACTATATTCTGCAGAGACTTATATACCCTCAGTGAACTTGGAACTTTCTTAGGTAGGAAAAGAAAAATCAATTTCTTGTCTGAACATTGCTGCCAGTGGAAAAAAAAAATAGCATTAAAAAGTATAACACTTAGGAGTAAATTTAACCTGTGGTGAAAGATCTGTTTACTGAGAACTATAAAATATTAGTGAAAAAAATGAAGGCACAAATAAATAGAAATGTATCACATATTCATGGACTGGAAGAATATTGTTAAAATGTTCATACTGTCCAAAGTATGACATTTTTTAATGTGTTATCCACTAGCAGATTCGATGCAATCCCTATCAAAATTCCAATGTCATTTTTCACAAACATAGAAAAAGAAATCCTAAAATGTATATGGAAGCACAGAAAATCCTAAATAGCTGAAGCAATCTTGAGCAAAAAGAACAAAGCTGGAGGCATCACACTACATCATTTCAAAATATATTACAAAGCTATGGTATTCAAAATAGCATGGTACTGCCATAAAAACAGACACATCGACCAGTGGAATAGGATGCAGACTCTGGAAAAAACGCAACTTATCTATGGTCAATTGATTTTTGACAAAAGTGCCAAGAACACACAATAGAGAAAGGACAATGTTTTTAATAAATGGTGTTGGGGAAACTGTAGAGGAATGAATTTGAAGTTATATCTCATTCCTTATGCAAAAATCAACTCAAAATGGATTAAACATAAGACCAGAAGCTGTAGAACTACAAGAAGAAAACAAAGGAGAAAAAGCTTCACGGTAGTGGTCTGCGCAGTAATTTCTTGGATATAACTCCAACAGGACAGGCAGCAAAAGCAAAAATCTACAAATGGGATTATGTGAAACAAAATCTGTATAGCAAAAACAGCAGTAGAGTGAAGAGAACGCACAGATGGGGAGAAAATGTTAGCAAATTATGCATCAGATAGAGGACTAACAGATAAAATATATAAGTAACTCTAACTACTCAGTAATAAGAAAATAAATAACCCTATTTTAAAAATGGGCAACGGACCTGAATAGACATTTCTCAAAAGAATACATGTAAAAGGCCAGATATATGAAAAAATGCTCAACAACACTAATAATCATGAACGTACAAATTAAAACTATGAGATACCACCTCAAAACCATGAGAATGCCTATGAGTTTTAAACAATGAAAAGATAAGTGATGATGTGGAGAAAAGGGAACTCTTGTACAGTCTTTGCTGAGAATGTAGATCAGTACAGCCATTTTAGAAAACAATATGGAGGTTCCTCAAAACACTAAAAATAGATTTTCCAGCACTCTTTCTTTTGGGATTGAAAATAAAATGTGGAAAAACAGGACGTCCAACAAATTTGAAACTGTATATAAAATGACTGCACTCCCATGTTCATTGCAGCATTATTCACAATAGCCAAGATGCGAAAAAATTGAAGTGCCCATCATGAATGGATTTGAAAAGTGTTTTATGTGTATGTGTGTGTGTGTATATGCACACACACAGACACACACCACGGAATATCGTTTAGCCTTAAAAAAGTAGGAAATTCTATCCTTTGCAACAACACAGATGAATCTAGAAGATATTATGCTAAGTGAAATTAGCTAGGCAGAGAAAGACAAATACTGCAGGATCTCACTCATTGTGAAATACAGAAGAGTCAAACCCATCGAAGCAGAGAATGGAATGGTGGCTACCAGAGGCTGAGGAGAGGGAAAGGAGAGATGATAGTCAAAGGGTAGAAAGTTTTAGTCAGGAAAAATAAGTTCTGGTTACCTATTGCACAGTGACTACAGTTAATAACAATGTATATTTTTAAAATTTGCTAAAAGATTCGATTTTAAATTTTCTGAAATACAAAGAAATATGTGAGGTGATGGATGTATTAGCCCAACTGGATCATGCCACAATACATACATGTATAGAAACATGACATTGTACCTAATATATATATATATACAATTATTTTTCAATTAAAAATGCATTTTTTAAAAAGGAAAAAAGGATAATGTGTTAATCCACTAAGGAATGAATTTCTAACATATTAGCTGCAGTATACACTGCTTGGGTGATGGGTACGCTAAAATCTCAGAAATCGCCACTAAAGGACTTATCCATGTAACCTATACCTCCACAACTACTGAAATTTTAAAAAGAAGATCTATTACCCATATAGAAAGAAACTACAGATTAAGAGACTAATAAAAATCTTCACTTTTGTAACTCACCTACATATTGGTACAACCAATACGTTGCTAAGTCAAGACAGAAATGGTAAGTTTCCTTTGCTTTTAGGGCTTAGCCTAGATGTCTTTAAAATATAAGCATTAGCGTATTAAAAGTACATTAATTATTGTGGATACTATTTTTTCATTCTTTTGTTTTTCTATTCAGCCGCCATTTAACCTTTCTTGAACTACCCTCCTGACTTTCTTTGGAAAACACCCCTCTGAGACTCTCAGGATGGGGTTGGGGGGGGAGGCGTTATTCCTTCTTTTAGAGACATATAAACTGAAAACTGGTCAATCTGAGCATTTCAACAACTCCCCACTCCCTTACCTCCAACCCTGCCCCTGCCTCCTACACACACACTGATTATTTAAAGAGATGGACAATAAGGTTATTAATGGGCCTCAGGTGGAGCTCTGCAATCTAGAGCGCCTGGTGGTACAGAGCAGGTGCCTAACATACCACCAAGCATTCTGGCTGCCATAATGAGCTCACATGCCAGGAAGTGAAAAGAGCTAAATTCAGTCCTGATCATCTAATTCATCCTCCTGGATAGAGACATTTCAGAAGTTCTATGCTGCATGATCCAATTGCTTGTTTGTTTAAAAAAAAAAAAAAAAAAAAAAAAAGAATTTTTAAATAAAAATTAAAAAAAGAATTTTATTAGCTAAAATATTTAAATGTATTATATGACAAGCAATTTAACTTAAATAGGAATTAATTCTTTATAAGTTCTTGAGATGTTTTCAAAATTATGTATTTGTATAGTTACTATGACCAAAGCTAATAAATTTTGTATACAATGAAATGACTAAATTTAAACCTTTTAAATTTAAAAGATTTTTAAATCTATACTATACTCCAGTTTAAGATGGCAGACTAAGCACAAATGTTTCACACCTCTAAAGAGTCCACTGCAACTTCATTATACGCAAGCTTGTCCCAGATAAAAGCCGAAAACAAATTTTAAATTGAGGCCATATGACACTATCTCAATGAAGTAGTAAGTTATTAAATATTATCCTGAAAATTTATATGAATTGAAAACATTCTTCTGAAAGGTACAGTCTGTCTCTATATAGACTACTTTTAATTGGAAAATATTTTACTGTCTTTAAAATGAAAGACAAAATAATGTGAAAGCTACGAAAGAGAAAGTACTCAAAGGACAGTAGGAAAATTGAAAATTCTTGTTTTTCACAAAGATTTGCAATAGCAACCATTTCTTCTCTTTTAATCTAGAACCAAACAAGGATGTAGAATAGAGAAAAAAAGATTGCCTGGTGCATTTCTAGTTCCCTTATTTTTCACTCAAACATGCACGCAGGTAGACACACTTGAAACATACAGAAAACTCATTAAAGACAGACTAGGGTGTGCCAGTTGTGGTGTCTCACACCTGTAATCCCAGCACTTTGGAGGGCTGAGGCGGTGGATCATGAGATCAGGAGTTCAAGATCAGCCTGGCCAAGAGGGTGAAACCCTATCTCTACTAAACATAAAAAAAAAATTATGGCGTGGTGGTGGGTACCTGTAATCCTAGCTCCTTGGGAGACTGAGATAGGAGAATGGCGTGAACCCAGGAGGTGGAGGTTGCAGTGAGCTGAGATCGCGCCACTGCACTCCAGCCTGGGCAACAGAGCGAGACTCTGTCAAAAAAAAAAAAAAAAAAGACTAGAGTGGAATAAGATGGCATTCGAAGGTAGTAGGGAAGTCATGAACTTAATAACTTTGGGTCTGTGGTTTGCTATACTCAATGCTTTTTATGTCCTTTTAAATTTTACCCACCCTACCACACTGCACTCAAGACTGAGAACTTCGGCATTCTCCAGGATATCAAATATGCAGGTAGCTGTATTTTCACTTCATCCTCCTGTGAGTTAATTTATAAATTTCCTCTGGGTAAAATCAGGCTACCAATTACATCATTTTCAGAAAAATATTATTTCATTGTGTTGTTTTATATAGAGTGTTAAATTCTTAGAGTTCTTTTAACTTAGTTTCAAAAATAATTCTTACATGTAAGCAAGCTATTTTTACAATCAGCATCATACGCACTAATTAAAGAATAATGAAAATATTCATGTGCTGATTAATGTTGGATTAGAATCAATCCTTGACAATAAAACTAGGCATGGAATATAAAATGCAATGAAAATACAAAGTACATGATGACTCGGTCTGCGTGAAATCCTGTCAACGGATTATATATTTATTGTTGATTGTTGTATTTCCTAGAGTATCTGTGCATCAGTCTATTAAAAAATTTGTCAGGAAAATACATTATTTGAGGGATTTTATGATGTCAATGAAAACTTTAGAATAATAAGACCACTACCAGTGACTTCTGTATATTTTGTCACAAAAACCGATCAGTTCTTATTTCGATATGTGGTTCCCAAAGATGAGAATTTGATCCTTTCACCTCATAGGAGCTGTTTCCTAGATCGAATCTTAATATGCAACAGAAATCAATCGACCACAGGGTATCTACTGTTACACAACTTATTCCTCTTTCTTCTAGATTGAAAGTGTCCATGAAAATATAACCTGCTTCCCAGAGGTGATATTAAGACTGTTCACATAATTTCTTCCCATTCTTCAAAGAATTAACATGTGCCAGGTTGAACTTTAGTCACAAGCCCAATATTTATTAAGAAACATAATTATTTACTACTTGGAGAGACGAATGAGATTATGTAGTCATACCAGGTAAATTATTATTCCTCAAATATTCCTATTCTCTCTCATTTACAAAGGATAATTCTGAAGAAGTACATAACTTTCAGGGGAACATTTTCAAACTCCCTGAATGGTCTGACCTGCCCCCTGTCCCTCTGTAGTCCTTTCTTTCATGGGGTTGATGAGGGCTTTAACAGACTACGCCTGTGAGGACTTTTGAAAACCAGACAAGAATATTTGGGAGAAAATTCTGACTTGAAAGGCATGTTTAGACCTTGAACACTAATTAAACTAAATTCTGGTTGTTTTACATTAGAATACAAGCATTCTTCCATTCTTGTGGTGGAGGTAAGTGCTTATTTAAGAGTTAAATTTTACCTGTAATCCCAGCACTTTAAGAGGACAAGGCAGGAGGATCGCTTAAGGTCAGGAGTTTGAGACCAGCCTGGCCAACATTGGGAAACCCCGTCTCTACTAAAAATAAACAAATTAGCCGGGCATGGTGGCAGGCACCTGTGGTCCCAGCAACTTGGGAGGCTGAGGCAGGAGAATCTCCTGAACCCAGGAGGCAGAGGTTGCAGTGAGCCGAGATCGCGCCACTGCACTCCAGTCTGGGTGACAGAGTGAAACCCCATCTCAAAAACAAACAAACAAGCAAACAAAAATAAACAACAAAAAAAGTTAAATTTCAAAATTACAAGAAAACTAAAGAAAATCGGATCCTAGTCCAGACTGCCTACCTGAGGGCTGATGGAAGCATCAAGGAAGCATACTATCAGGTGAAAGGTTAATTTCTCTCTGCAGCCTTTTATTTAATCAGTCTCTTAGTTCAAACAGAGTGTGCCAAGAATGCTGTAGGTTCTCAGGAAACAGGGCTTAATGGCACTGATGATGGCACTGAGAGATGCTAACATCCTCATCGTTTTAGACTAAGTAGGTAAGTTGGAAAGCCACTCTCTTAGTAATGAGGGCGAGGGGCTTGGAAGAAGTTATTATTGGTGTTTCTACGATTCTCAGCCATTTTGGGATACAAGATGAGTCTCATTGGCAGGTGTTAGATTATTAGGAAAATTAAGCAGATGGCACTGGCAAGCTACACCTCCCCTTTCCTCAGCTGCCAGGAATTCTTACCCTCAAGCTTAGCTTCACATATGCTTGTTTAAAAGCTCTTGCCATTTCAAGGAAACAGAATCCGTGTCATCATTCAAGCATGCCCATGACTATGAACCAATAGCATTATCCACATTTTCTCAGAGTGTTAAGCAAACACCTTTCTGTTTTCTGTGTGTCACCCAGAACCTGCCACCGAGGCGGCTTATGTCACTGACTCAGGGGAGCTAAGTGAGTGTATCTCAGCAGTTGTTTGCAATGTTCAGTGTACCGTAATATGGATCTGATATCCTACGTCATCACACGGTCAAGAGCAGCCAAGCCTCCAGTCTCTACACAATGAAATCACAGAAAATAGCATTTTCAAGAATGGTGTTTCATATCGTCTCAACCAGTCGACTTTGGTAACATTATTTTTGTTTTTTTAATTGTACGTTCATTTATCAACCAGTCTTCAGAGACAGCTCACAAGTTTGACAGAGGATCTCATACAGATGCCTAATTAAGGCCATTAACATAATGAAGCCATGAAATTTTATGAATTAATAGCATTCTGAACGTTCAAATCATTCTAACAAAAATAAACAAAATCATATAACCTGTGACTGTGCCAATTACATAGATGTATATGCAGAGAGAAATTATATATAATTAAACTACAATCCTAAATCTATTGCACTGAACAAAATTTAAAAGATCTATCAAACATTTGCCAGGAGCCGAGAACTATGAAATGCACTGGGGCTGCGATAAGAAACAGGACATATAGAGTCCCTGCTCTCAATGACCTTAAAAATAACAAGGAAAACGAAAAGCAGATGACAATGAAAAACGGTATGGAAAGAAGACACCCAACTGATACAGGGCAGACACGCCCCCAAATTGGGGCTTACCCTGTCAGGGTTCTTGACTCTACCCAGGAAAGAATAAAAGTGAGCTGGTGGTGGTAGACAGCAATGTTGATTGAACCAGAGCTGTTCCTTGCAGACCAGTGCTAACTCCTAGGCAGTGCACCCAGAGCCAGAAGCATATGGGTTGTGGGCAGCCGTATTTATACCCACTTTTAATTATATGCAAGTTAAGGGGCAGGTTATTCAGAAATCTCTAGAAAAGGGGTAGTAACCTTGGGGTTGTTGCTATGAATAAGGAGTGGTAACTAATGGGTCGTTGTTATGGCCTTTTTTCCCCCCGCAAGAGAGAGTCTGGCCCTGTCGCCAGGCTGGAGTGCAGTGGTGCGATTTTGGCTCACTGCAACTTCCGCCTCCTGGGTTCAAGCGATTCTCCTGCCTCAGCTTCCAGGTAGCTGGGACTACAGGCACACACCACCACTCCCAGCTAATTTTTGTATTTTCAGTAGAGATGGGGTTTCACCATGTTGGAAAGGATGGTCTCCATGTCTTGACTTTGTGATCCTCCTGCCTCGGCCTCCCAAAGTGCTGGGATTACAGGCATGAGCCACCATGCCTGGCCTTGCCATGGCATTTGTAAACTGTCATAGTGCTGATGGGAGTGTCTTATACTAATGAGCAGTGAGGGTAACTAGAGGTTGCCTTCAGTGGCACCTATTGTTTCTGGCCAGTTTCTTCACTTCATCCTGTCTGACCCAGGAAGTAAGGCCTGCCAGTCTCCTACCTCACAACCTCTACCTCGAAGGGTAGAGGTACCGGTGCAACGTTTAGTGATACTGGAAGGATGGTAGGAGTTTGCCAGGAAAAGCACACAAATTATAGGAGAACTGGTAAAAACTCAAACTTGAGAATCAAGGTATATTTGAAGATATGAATTTAGTTCAACATGACTGAGATGTCACAAGTGAGGAGAGGAGGGGGCCACACAGGTGACCGGAAGCAACTGTGAGGTTCATATCCTGAAGGAGCCTGAAAACTTGAGGAATAGATACTGAGCCCATCAACAAGCCACTGAGGTTTTTAAGCACGGGAGAGGCGTGGTTCAATTTGCATTTCAAAAGTGGCACTTACACTACCACACGGGGAACGGATTGGATGGGGGCAAGTATAGAAGAGACTGCAATAGTCAAGGTCAAAAAGTGAACGAACTAAACCCAGGGTAATGGAAATGGGGATGGAGAGAATAGAGATTTTATCTTAGAAAAAAATTCACAACATTCCCCCACGCAAATAGTTGATGGGAGTTGCCAGCTGAATTACCGTCGCCAATCTGTCTGCCCTACTGTTTACCTATTTGCTATTAGAGTTGCTGATGTAATGATGAAAAATAACCAAAGGCAAAGATAACACGCTAACTGGGTAACCAGCCCTTTAGTGCCCACCCACACTCCTGCGCGCACACACACACACACACACAGACACACACACGTAGGCATCTTGAAATATGATTATCCATAGTGGAATATGATTATCCATAGTGGTAAAAAGCAATAATCCTATCATTATGCACAAAATTATTAGAGGTCCTATGAGTTGTTTTACAATATGTTAATTTATATGCATAGCCCTGCTCCTCTGAATGTGTGGTTTACATTGCATTGTAAACTGGATTAGAAATCATCTGATCCAGTTTCTGCTTGGATGACAAGACTGGGGAGACCACTGTTTCGAGAGATACTGCTCCATCATTGGCCAGCTCTGTTAGAATTTCTCTTTTATATTAGGCCTGATTTTCTCCCGGTAAGTTTCACATCATTGCCAATGCTCAAATACAAAACCATTCCCTTTCTTCTTGTCTTACATGTAGGAAAAAATAATTGAAAGTGAAAAATTGAGAAAGTTCATTTAAGCTCTGCCTTTTACGTTGTAAATAATTGACTGCTTTGAACTATTGGTAAGGTCATAGGTCTTCTATTGATTGTTTTTGTATCTTCATAAAATAAGTACATGCTCTTTCACCATTTCAGCTCATCAACCGGGCTTCAAACAAGCCATGATCTCTCAGGTCATCCATGAGGCCAACCTGCATCATCTGTCTTCCAGTGTGAAAACTCAACCCGTGACAAAGAAATTACTGAACTGTTTCTTAGCATTTAAAGGAGCATCCAAGACATTCCTTTTTCTTTCTAACATAAAAAAAGCCATAGATGTGTAGGAGAGTGTCGTGGTTCATGGGTTGGATGTCTGTTTGCCAGCTGGATTTGTACTTGGAAAACAAATGAATCTCTGATTAGCCAACCTGTAACACACACACACACACACACCCTCTACCCACCTTTAATGGAAGTCATCATTTATTTAATATTATGAACACCTAATATGTACCAAGCAATGTTTCAAACTTAACAGCGAGTGAGGTACAAATAGGTTGGTTCTCATATTTCTGTGTAAGAAACAAGTAACATCAAGACAACTAAGTTAATAAGAAACATGCATAGTGGTGTATTCAAGGCAAAGAATTAAATCGGGCTGATGTTACTGAGTGGCCACTTTCAAGTGGGAAAGAGATTTATCTCAATAGATCATTTTTGAGATACAAACAGTGACTAGCTTACTTCTCACCTGTACTGACAGTTGAATTTTAGCCTAGAGTAGAAACACACAGCCATAATGAGAAGTCTCATATGAAATTCATGATCCGGGACCTCTAGAGGACACTTGACACTGCTGAAAATCATATTGCATTTTTCTAGTCCATTGTATACCTACTTCTTTTCTTTTCCTTTTTTTTTTTTTTTGAAACAGAGCCTAGCTCTGTCACCCAGGCTGGAGTGCAGTGGTGTGATCTCAACTCACTGCAACCTCTCCCTCCCAGGTTGAAGTGATTCTTGCGCCTCAGCCTCCCCAGTAGCTGGGATTACAGGTGCACACCACCACATCCAGGAAATTTGGGTAGTTTTAGTAGAAATGGGGTTTTGCCATGTTGCCCAAGCTGGTCTCAATTTCCTTGTCTCAAGTGATCCACTTGCCTCAGCCTCCCAAAGTGAAGGGATTACAGGCATGAGTCACCATGCCTGGCCACCTACTATTTCTGCATAGCCCCAATATCTCCTTTTCTCACCCTCTCTAAGGAGCCTGCCTCCTGTTTCTCTGGGGGAAAACAAAAAGAAAAGCAATGAGAAGAGATGTTTCCTAAGCTCCCAACAACCAATCCTACCCATTTTGCTGCCTTCTCCTGCTGATCTGGAGGAAGAACTTCCTATGCTTCTATGTAAGGTGCCTCTTTCCACTTTTGCACTAGATCGTTTGCTCTCTGACTTACCCTGAGATATGCTCTCCCGTCTCTCTGATAGTTCCTTCTCTCCTCAGTCAATCTAATCATCCATCATTTCAGCCCACCAGAGTATGGAAACTCTGTTTCTTCTCACACAGCAGCATCCAAGTCCCTACAGTGACGACAAGACTCGACATGATTCAGCCTCAGTACTTGCATGACCTTAGCTCCTCCTCCATCTTCATTCCTTTTCCCCTGTACTCCAGCCATGCACACAGCATAGCACACTTCTACCTCAGGGCCTTTGTACTTATTTCTTCTGCTCTGACCTATCTTCCCCAAGGTATCTACACAACTCACCCCTGACCTCTCTTCTTTGTTCCCATGTTGCTAGTGCGATGTTCCCTACACCTGTGTAAAATCCCCACTGTTATTCTGCCATTCACTATCTCTCTTGCCAGCTGTTTTTTTCTCTACAGCATTTGCCATGATTTGAAACAGCACTTGGTTTATTTATTTACATAATGTATAGTCTGTGCTCCTACACCCTACTAGAATATAAGTTCCATGAGGGCAGGATTTTGTATTAATGCATAGCTTCTTTTGGGGTTTTATCCCCAAAATGTGGAGCAAAATCTGGCACATACAGGGTCTCACTAACTGCTGAATGAACTGAATGCATGCAAGACATAGCTAGTCTTTTTAGAATCATGGGAAGGAACATTTCAGGCAGATGTCATAGCTCATAAAATATCCCAATAAAGGGGAAAAGCTTTGTGTGTTTGAAGAAACCAAAGGTCAGTGTGGCTAGAGCAAAGTGGGAAAAGAGAAGAGTGGTCCAAGATTCTTCCTCCTAAAGAACAAAGTCAGTTGACAACTACCTTTCCTTGCCCCGAGTGTTGCCTGCTATATCCTGATGCTTTCTCCCTCTGCTGGACGGGACCTCCCATTATTCATTACTGAATGAACTACACATTTCAATTACAGCACTTCTGAAACACAATACATTCTACTACATAATGCAGGATAGAATTAAACTTACAGAATCTGCTTAGGACCTCAGCATCATTTGGGCCCTTGAGAAACACTCTCTCCTTGGTCGTTTTTGACTCTCTGCCTCATCCCATTTTTTTGAGGATCCACCTTTTGTTGAGGATAAGTCCTTCCACAATAACACAGCCACTCTTATTTTCTTTAGTAAACTTTACCCTACAGAGGTGACTGTTGGGCCTTCCATCTTTCTAACTGCAAAATCAGACTGCATGTTTATATACAAAATTGATTATTCCTCCCAAATAGAGGGATAAATCGAACATAATTTGAATTCACTGGAACTTATTGTCAAGAACTATAAATGGTTTGAGATTCTCTCCTTCTTGCAATCCGACAACTTAGCTGGCCACCATTTCATGAGGTAGGTAGAAGGCATTAGGTTCCTTGTTAGAGATAAAGGATGGTTTATTACTCAAAGCAATAGCCTAGCCAGAATAACAGTAATTTTTTTCTGGTTTCATAAATGCCAATTCTTAGGCAGCAACACAAAGAGGGCCCCATGACACCTGCATGTGAGTGTGCTGCATTATAGGAGAGGAAACCTAAGCTTTGGGAACCCACATTTTTTATAATTGACAGTAAGCATGTTTGCCCTTTGATCCACAGGGGGGAAAATACCTTTATTATACCAGACAGCAAATATGTCTGTCCTTTGCTCTAGAGAGAAACTATCTTCCATGGCTGTTTTCTGGACAAACATCCTCTAAAAGACAATCCAAAACAAAGAAAGTCACAAGATATGGATAAATTTAAGAATCCTGTGATGGGTTATCTCCCAACATCTACCCCTTGTTTCTCTACCATCCTGGATTCTGATGAATTTTCCTTGAGTATGCCACTCTAATAACCACTCTAATTAATCTGACAGAAAGAGGTTGGAACACATACTTTCAATTTGTCTTATGTAGTACTTAATTGAGGCTATTACCAACAAGACTCCAAGCAGCAGTAGTGACCTCAATTATGGCTCCTGGGATCCCAGGCCTAACCAGCTAAACAAATCCCATAAACCATCAGTTTCTGTATCGACCTTTTCACTTGACCCAAGGCATTAATCCACGTATAGCAGGATGTATTAGCATTTGCACAGACCCTGCCTTGGCTTGCAAGCAGAAAATATAGGGCAATGGTATCATCCATAACAACCCTGGCCAGTGAGCTGAAACTGATTTGATTGTCTTCCAGGGCAAAGTTGGCACCACTGATCACTTGAGCTAAAATCAGGGACAAATTTTGTATCACCATTTCTAATTGAAGGATTTCCAATGCACAGATAACTGCCCACAGGTTGCACATAAAAAAATGTGTCAGTTACCCCTCCAGGAAGCTCTTTGGATAAACCAAAGACAGCCTTATTTTGGAGGGATCCTTGAGGTCATCTGAGAGGTTTCTTATGACCACCCTAAGGTATGAGTCACCGTGTTTTCAAGGAGAGAGTAACAAATGTGTGGCTTCACACAAGAAGCACAGTTCTTGTGAGGACATGGAGTCCCTGGAAAGAAGGCACTGTTTACATATGTTGGAGTGGCCCAAGTAGCACCCACATCAGTTTTTGGGCAAAGGTCCCAGGGCATCCAGTGTGGCTGCCCAAACGGCTGGTGAGCCCTGGCATTTCCAGATCAGTTTGCATAATGCAGTCAATCCTTATTCTGGAGGGACTGCATGACGCCAGCCAGTCCAATCTGCCCTTTATGTTCATGGGGGGCATTTTTCTAACCCCCTAGAATGCCACAGGGTCAGATGATCAAACTCAAACAGCCACAGTGGAACCTCAATTAAATCAAGAGTGGTGAAGCACCACCACCTGACTGCTTAGTGTAGGCTTCCAAGAATGGGTTTGTGCAGTACCCCAAACAATGTGGCCTCACCTTCAGGTAAGCTGTTTGTTCAGCTTCCGGCAGGAGTCCCAGGTCTGGCTTGCATGGTGGCCTCTGCATCAGAAATACAGGGTCCTTTCCTCTGTATCCAGTCTATGTCGGTGGATATGTTAGCAGGCCTGATACCATGATGGATTCAGGCAGCCAAGGTGACATCCTGGGTGGTGCAAGCTCAATCAGCTGCTCACTTCCAGGTGGTCTTATCAGAAAACAGACTCATGTGGTGTATCTACGTGAGTGGTCCACATGTTTTGATTAACAGCTGTGAATTATTTTCACAGTTCTTGATCCCAAAGAAGACATATTGAATCTGTAGGTCTGTGGTTTTCCAAGTGGCATGCCAAACAGCTGGGCCACTGGGAACAGCCTAAGAGTCAGTGAAAATCTAACAAAGTTCACTAAGGACTATACTTGCCAGATCAAAGAGAATGGCTTTGAGCTGTGCCCACTTACTAGAGAGAACCACGTTCATTTTCTGCATAGCTGCCACTGAGATTCAACAGCCCCAGCAGCCTTGCTGATATTGTTGTAATTCAACTCAGCCAAACCATCAGTGAACCAGCCATAGGCATTTAGGGGACCACTGTGGACTGAAGGCTCCATTGAGATAGCAGCTTAGCCTCAGGTGACAGAAAGGGAGATAAAGAATCTACCAAAAAGATAGTTACCATGTTTTATGTAAAGTTGCTGCCAGGATGCTAAGAAAGTGCTGAGGCCAGGCTGGTGGCATTCATAAATATGCTGTTTCCTTTCACCAGCCAAGGCTTGTTGGGCCTTTCCCAACTTGTCATTGATTCTGAATTGACCCACCCACCGCCAAATGACAATATCAGTTCAGCAAGTCACAAGACCTCTGTAGGTCATGTTTTTTAGGTCAACAAGAGCCAGAAGCTGCTTTATAAAAGGCGTTATAATTTGCTACTTTGAGCCTCTGGTAGAGAAGCAGTCTCCATTCAGCATACCCATTGGGGTCAGGACTTATCCTCTCCCTGGCTGCACTGTCTGTCTCAAGGAGTGGACAAGTCCAGACCCTAGTGGGCACCTCTGAATGGAGGCAGCTTCTCTTTATCAGAGGCACAAAGTAGCAAATCATTGGTCACTCAAGATGGATGTTAAGGCTGTGGGTTCCCAGAATGGAAAGCATATTTCAGTTTACTGAACACCTTTCAGTGGAGACTGTTGGTTTAGGCCCTATTCAAATTATGCTTTTTGGATAAGCCAATGTAAAAGATAAGCAGATCGCCCAAGAGAGGTACATTCTATCTCCAGTTCTTAAAGAGCCCAAAAATGTGGCATCTTTTTGGTTTTTTGTTTTTTTTTTTTTTTTTGACTTTAAGGTCTGACGAGACAGCAGTCTTCCTTGACTGCCAGAGGGACTCAGCATTGTGAATCCACCCACATTGTTCCATGAAAAACTTTACTTGGCAAGCAGTTCTTTTGCAGTTTTTCAGAATTTATCAGTTACTCCCGCTAGAGAAAGTGTGATAATACCACAGTCAGGGCCATTGAGGATGAATATTCTGACTTGGTAACATACACATAAGAAAAACTTTGGAAATTAAAGAACAGAAACACTTGTGCTAAATCCTCACCTGCTCCTTGGTGACAAATTGCAGGGAAGTTTAAGCAACACCCAGGGAGTACGGCAGCCATACATTGGAGACCTTCCCACGTGAATGAGAACTGATCCGGATGCCTTGGTGCTGGGCCTATGGCAAAATAGGTTTCAGCAGTATCTAAGACAACACACCAAGTGCTATCAATCTGTGTAATGAATTCAATCACCTTTACAATGTCTGCAACTGCTGACGCATTTGGAACAATAACTGAATTCAAGTTGATTACTCCTGTGAAACTCTAGTCCTGTTAAGTTTTTTCCACTGACTGTATAAAGCTGTTGTATTGGACTAATGCATCTCTTGCTATTCTTTCTACCTCTAAGTCCTTCAACAAGGCTATGATCTTCCTTTCCCCCAAGATGCTGTATGATTTCTGATAGAACACCCAGGAGAGGAAAAAAACATAAGGTATGGAGCTATTTCTGTGTCCCACTAGGAGTTCTCTACGTGTGGCTCTTCTCAGTCAAAAAAATTGTCTCTGGCAGTATGGGACAAAGAAGTACAATCATATGACACACCCACGTCTACTATACATTCATATGTACAAGCATCAACAACAGAACATTGAATAGGGCCATAAGGTCACGTTAACCTTCTTTTCGCACCGTGAACCCTTCCCCAACCTCATTAGCTGAATCTAGACCCATTTTCTTTCATGGGTCTGCATAGGATAGTTCCCTAGGTGCCCATACCCAAAAAGCCATAAAAGTTTGAATCCTTCCCCTGTTCAAAATTCCCAAACATATTCCAGTAGGTGGATATAACCTTTGATTCCACCTTGGAAACAGACCTCAACTCCACCTCTAATCTTCTGTCTCCTTAAAGTGGCTGAGATCAGGGTAGAAAAAGAGTGAAGGATAGCACAGACAGAGGGAAGCTCTGTGCAAGCGGCTTCACATTTACCTTTAGTTTTGAGCAGTATAGCAGCAGCTTTGGTTCAACCGAAGGAACTGCAAATATGTTCATCCCAGCCAATACTCTCCTGGGTGGAGGGGTCCTCTTGTTTACACCATGAGAACCCCAAAACTCGTCAGCAGTCACACTGTTTTCCAGCTGGGACCACTAGGTTTGCATCCTCAGGCCAACTAATACTTGACTGGCTCTTACAGGGGCAACATTTTAAAGGCGTTCCCTTTAATATGGGACACCTGCAACTCTGTTTTCATGCTAATATCACTTAAGCTCTTGCCTTATTTCAATATAAAGACTATAGAAATTTTCCAAGGTGGTGAGGCTGCCCACAAGAATTTATATAGATTTCATTGGGTCAATATCTCATTCTCCAGTGGGTCTCCTTTATCAACATTGTAAATCCAATCAGGAGCAGTAAGAGTCAGAATACTAGTCAATGTCTCTTCTATGGTTTCTCCAAGAGTTTAACTATATCAAGAAATCTCCTTGACAAGGCTAATGCTCCCTTATAGCAGCCAGGATTCACTGCAAAACAAACAAACAAACAACAAAACCCAAACAAAAATAACCACCTCTAAATCCATGTACAGTTGTCTTAAGTGGATCCACAATTGGCCCGGTGAACTGCAGGAAGGACTGAACTGGAAGAGGGCCCAGCTGCTACCATTCCTCCTTAGCATACGTCTCAAGGGAACCAGCCAGCGCTCTAACCATTAGCCTAGTTCAGCCCCTAATCATGGTCCCAAAGATTCCTCCTTTCACACTCAGTGTACACATTCAGCTATGCAACTGTTGTCAGAAAGAGGTGGAAATTTTTGCTGACCTAAGATAAATCTTAGTACAGGTTGCTATAATTCAGTGCACCCGATTAACCATGAGTTTCTCAAGGAAGTTCCTCTGCCTGGAGGAGAGTTGACAACAATGACAGTATTTGTTAGATTTTTTGAACCTGCTTCCTCATATTGTCAGCTGTGACCACCTTCCCAGTTCCTCATCAGTGGGCAGTGGTGAAGTTCTATTGATTCTCCAGCTAACCATACAATTTGGTCATCATATTTACTATCAATTCCCATGGACTTTTCTCAAGCCTTGTTCATCAGCCCATAAGGTCCTCATTCTTTTCCTTCTAGAAAGGCAAACCTTTTTCAGCATCCCACATTTAATGCCAGAACTGCTGAGAACTATGAAGGGTCTGAAATCTCACTCTCATTGCAAGCTAACAAGTGTGGCTGCCCCAGTTTCATGGATGTTGACAGACCTCATAAGATCCCAGGTCATAGATGAAAAACAGTTCATCGAACAACAGCAGCGGCCAGAACATGTGCATGTTTGTGCCGGTTTCCTGAGCTCCTTGTACCACAGGTCAACACAAAGAGGGTCAGATGGCCCCTGCACATTCAGTAGGTTGCACTACAGGAGAGGACCCTGAGAGCTTTGGGAACCCCAATTGTTTATAACGGGCAGCAAGCATGTCCAAGGGGACATACTCCTCTATCTTCCAAGGTTATAAGCAAACATCCTTTGCTACAGAGGAGACACTACCTCTATGTCCATAGCTGCTCCTTGAATGGATAGTCCAGAACACAGGGAAATCAGTGCCACGCTCCCAAAACTTAGAGAAACATAAAAGATTCATGGCAAATTAGCTCTTTGTAGCTTTCTTCTGAAACCACCACTTGACAACATCGTAGATGACGTTTTCTCTTAGGGTGAGCACAGTAGCTCTTGCCTGTAATCCCAGCACTTTGGGAGGCCAAGGTGGGCAGATCGCTTGAGCCCAGGAGTTTGAGACCAGCCTGGGCAACATGGCGAAAACCGTATCCACAAAACATACAAAAATTAGCCAGGTGTGGTGGCTCATGCTTGTAGTCTCAGCTACATCGGGGGCTGAGGTGGGAGGATCACTTGAGCCTGGGATGCTGAGGCTGCAGTGAGCTGAGATCATGCCACTACACTTCAGCCTGGATGACAGGAGTGAGACTATGTCTGGAAGGAGAGGAGAGGAGAGGAGAGGAGAGGAGTGGAGAGAGGAGGGGAGGGGGGAGGGGGGAGGGGGGGAGGAGGGGAGAGGGGAGGAGGAGGGGAGGGGGGAGGGGGAGGGGAGGGGAGGAGAGGGGAGGGAAAGACATTTTCTCCTAGGGATGAACAGATTTCAGAGCAATACTGATTTTATGACTACTTATCCCCGGCCTGTACTATCTGCTCACCTGTCAGCCTGCTCTGCAGAATGTAGAAATATAAAAGATGCCTTCTTAGTATTTTATGCACACTGAGACATTCATGGCACAGCTATAGTAACACCCTTTTTCAAACACAAGAAACATACAACTTGTTCTTAACCTGCTACAGTTTTCATTGTCTTCTATTGGTCTCCCTCCACACCCTAAGATTCTACAGCATGCTTCTTCTGAAAACTCCAAGCAATACGGCTAGAGACTTTTCTGGTCACTTAATCATCTATACAACAAACATTTATTGAGCTCTTATTACATGCCTGCACTGTTTTAGCTGTTATAGGAAAGGGGTCCCGATCCAGACCCCCAGAGAGGGTTCTGGAACTCACACAAGAAACAATTCAGGGTGAGTTTGTAAAATGAAAGCAAGTTTATTAAGAAAGTAAAAGAATAAAAGAATGGCTACTCAATAGAGCACTCCCAAGGGCTGCTGGTCACCCATTTTTAGGGTTATTTCTTGATTATATGCTAAACAAGGGGTGGATTATGCATGCCTCTCCTTTTTAGACCATATACTTTAACTTCCTGATGTTGCCATGGCATTTGTAAACTGTTGTGGCACTGATGGGAGTGTAGCAGTAGGGACAACTAGAAGTCACTCTCATCGCCATCTTGGTTTTGGTGGGTTTTGACCGGCTTCTTTACTGCAACCTGTTTTATCAGGAAGGTCTTTGTGACCTGTATTTTGTGCCAACCTCTTATCTTATCCTATGACTTTGAATGCCCTACCTGTCTGGGAATGCAGCCCAGTAGGTCTCAGCCTTATTTTACTCAGTTGCTATTCAAGATGGAGTTACTCTGATTCAAACGCCTGTAACATAGCCACTGAGGAAAAACAAAACAAAACAAAACAAAAAACCTGTGAAAACTGGCAAAAGTCTTATTTTCATGGAGCATGCATTTTATGGGGCTGGGGGAAGACTGAGATAAACAAGTAACTAACTAAATAAATAAAGAGCTAAATGTAACGGAGAAAAATAAGGTAAGGAAAATAGAGGAACTTAACTGGGGTCCTGTTGCTATTTTGCAAGATGGTCAGGGATGCCACCTAAGATAGGGTGATGTTTGAGCAAGACCTAAGATAGCTGAGAGTGACTCATGTCACTCGTTAGCCCGCGCAGAGAGAACAGCGAGTGAAAGACCTTAGGGCCTGAACTTCCTGGGCATTTTTGAGTCACACATAGAGATTGTGTGGCTGGAGCAGAATAAGGACTGTGTCATGTGCTAAGAAATGCAATCAGGGGTCAGGCCTGTGGCTCACACATGTAATCCCAGCACTATGGGAGGCCAAGGCTGGCAGATCATGAGGTCAGGAGATTGAGACTATCCTGGCCAACATGGTGAAACCCCACCTGTACAAAAATTTAAAAAAATTAGCCGGGCATGGTGGCTGATGCCTGTAGTCCCAGCTACTTGGGAGGCTGAGGGAGGAGAATGGCATGAACCCGGGAGGCGGAGCTTGCAGTGAGCTGAGATCGCACCACTGCCTCCAGTTTGGGTGACAGAGCGAGACTCGGTCTCAAAAAAATGACAAATAAAAAAATAAATGCAATCAGGGAGGTGGCAGGTGGTGTCATTAAGATTCTAAGCCATTGTCAAGATTCTTGAATCTTATTCTGAGTAAAAAGTAAAGTCAGTTGAGGGTTTTGAGCAGACGAAAGACTGCTCGGACTAATCTTTTAAAAGGATTATTGTGACGGTTGTAAGGTGATAAACATGGTATAGGGATGGCAGTGGAACAGGAGATAAAACATGGAAGCAGGGAATCAGGAGGGATTTTATTAAACCAGGGGACAGGTGAGGGTGGCTTGAATGCGGAAGGAGGCAGAGCGGCACTCAAAATAGGTGGAAAAGTAGAGGGTTTGGATATGAGGAATAACAGGAGGAATCACGGATGATGGCAAGGTTGGTTTGTTTGTTTTTCTTTCTGAGCAACTGCTTGAAAAGAGTTTTCACATAACTTAAACTGACCTCGGGATGATTGCCAGAAATGAAGTAGAGTGGGACGAGGAAACAGGAATTTGGTTTTATTTATTTTTTTGAGACAGATTTTTGCCTTTGTCGCCCAGGTTGGACTGCAGTGGTGTGATCTCGGTTCACGGCAACTTCCGCCTCCAGAGCTCAAGCGATTTTCGTGCCTCAGCCTCCTGAGTAGTTGGGGCTACAGGCACAACACCATGCCTGGCTAACTTTTGTTCTTTTACTAGAGATTAAATTTCACCATGTTGACCAGGATGGTCTCGAACTCCTGACCTCAGGGGATCCACCCACCTCAGCCTCCCAAAGTGCTGGGACTACAGGAGTGAGCCACCACACCCGGCCAGGAATTTCGTTTTAGACATGCTAATTTTGAAATGTCTAGTTGATACTCGAGTGGGACTATCCAGTCCACAGTGTGTATGGGAATCTGGAGATCAGAGGAGAGGTCCAGGCAGGAGACAGAAATTTGGGAATTGTCAGTCTATATATGTATTAAAAGCCATGGAAAGTAGACGAGATCACCTCGGAAAATTGTGTAGATACAGATATGGACAGACAGACCTCAGAGGACATTTAACTCTGAGCACTTGGCAGATGAGGAGCCGTCAGCTGCAGAGACTAAGAGGCTCGGCAACGAAGCCGGAGAACTAAAAGGCAATGGCGTCCTGGAAGCCAAGCGAAATAAATGTTTTGAAAAGGAGAAGATCATCGGCTAAATCAGATGCTGCTGCTAAGTCCGGTGACGTGAGGGCTGAGTGCTTGCTCATTGGATCTGGGACTGTGAAGATTCTTGGCCACCTTATCAAGAGCGAGTGCAGTAAAGTGGCTTGGCTGGAGTTAGTTCAACAAACAACACATGAGTATTTGGAAGTAGGGAACTTACACAACTCCTGAAAAAATTGAAAAAAAATGTTCAGTTAAGATGCAAAGGGGCTGGGCACGGTGGCTCACGCCTGTACAATGCCAGCACTTTGGGAGGCCGAGGTGGGCGGATCAGGGCAACGTGGCAAAACCCCATCTCTACAAAAAGTATAAAAATTAGCCAGGTGTGGTGCTGTGCTACTGTAGTCCCAGCTACTCAGGAGGCTGAGGTACGAGGATTTCTGGGGACCAGAAAGTGGAGGCTGCAGTGAGTCAAGATAGTGCCACTGCACTCCAGCCTAGGTAAGAGCAAGACCCTGTCTCAAAAAAAAAAAAAAAAAAAAAAAAAGCAAAGGAATGAGACAGTAACTGGATGATTACAAGGGGTCAAGGGATTTTAAAATATATATATATATATATATATATATATGTACATATTTTTGCTGTTAAAAATGATACAAGACAGGTGTCATGTAATAATGCAAGGAGGGAGGCAGAATTTCTGGGGCAGTGTCCTGGAAAGGTGAGAGGGGTGGGATCCAGAGCTCCGGTGGGGCATCTAACTCTAGGGTTTCTCACTCTCCTAATAGACTGAAAATGAACAACTGTTCTCATTTTCATGGGTCACAGTCAGGTTTTCCTGATAGTAAAGTTAGAATTATTCTAACCTGGTACAAAAAAGGACATAGTCTGCTTCTGTTCTGCTAGGAAATCCCTTTCCTTTGATGAAAATTACCTCCAATGCCACAGGAGGTGTTGGTGTCTTTTAAAGACCCAGTGCTTGAGCAATATTTAAAACACGTTATTCACATGTTCAGAATCTAACCTGAAGGGCCCAGGAATGGAGAAGGAAAACTCACTGGTGAGAAAGGAGGTCAGACAAAGGAAGTAAGCAACATCAAAAGTGCTCACCACATTCACAAGTTTGAAACGCACAATTTTGCAAGGGTTCATTTTAAGTACTTTTGCCTGTTCGAGTTTTGTTCCTGATGTGAGGGGAATAAGAGACTCAAATAAATATGAATATTCACATTGAAGTGCGTGATTTAAAAAGTCATATTAAGTCTAGCTGATGAGATCTCAAAAATATGGAATAGGGATCATTTATTACCTGTAAATACCGTCTGGCAGACTTGTATATACTCATTAATACACAATCTCCTAAATTAAGATGCAGAAAAGTCCACCGCAAAGTTGCCTGAAAATGAAGATGGGAGAAAATGTAACTCTATCCCCCAGAGACTAATAAAAATCATAACTACAGTTATTCCTGACAGTTCACAAGACGGTGTTCAACTCCCAGCTAACCACAAAGACAGGCATTTGGTGAAGATATTCAATCAATCTCATTATCCCAAGCCCTTCAGTATTTCTGAGACCCGCTGGATTTCTAAACATTTCATGGATACATTTTTAATATTTTGCTTGGAGCTTAAATCCTGAAAGCGTTTTTGGGAGATTGGTGGTATAGAGTTGAGGGGCTGTAACAGGAACAGTTTAAAGACTGCATCAATGTGTGGGGTGGCTGAGAGCATGTTTGTTGAAACTGTCATATTTGTGTGATGAAGGAGTTTCACACATTATCTTGGAGAAGTCACTGGGCTCCATTGCTATTTTTGTTAAAACCTTTTCATTAGTCGCCTTGAGAAAAAAAAAAAAGAGAGAAATACAAAATGACATGTCCATTTTGGTATCTTGTGTTTATTCGTAAATATGATGGCTCAGTGTCTATAGATGGCTGGGTAAATCGGGGGCAGTATATGGCAGGCAACGTGATCAAACACCCAGAGAAGCATAAGGATAAAAGCACTGTGAGGGTTATGAGAGAGCCGTGCAGGGCTGGGTGTGGCAGTCCATGCAGAACGTACCCTCACTGTGCTCAGAGGGGTTCTAGAGCCACAAGAGAACCTCAAGAAATTGAGTAAACAAGGATCCTGAAGGCTAGAGTGGGGATTTTGAAATGGGAAAGAGGACTCAGAAACCATGGGGAAAAGACATGAACAGCTGCAATTAGATTTGCTTTTAGTCTCTTAGCTCTTCCTCTCAGGTTCCAAAGGCTTCACTTCTGATCAGCTGTTCTTCGAGAAGAATCTCGGACAATACTTGCATGGGAGAGCATGTGGAGCTGGGAAGCTGCAGTGCTGTTAAACGTGACTCTTGTTCTGTTCGTGCGCTTTTGAAGACACACCACATAAGAGTAGAAGGAGGGATGACTGAGACTTTGGTTTTGGAAGATGATTCATTAAACATATTTTAATCCGCAATAGAGAGTGGTGCTGTAAGAGTCACTGGGTGAAATCCCACCCCATTATGGATATGAAGAGCCCTAAATAATTATCAGGTAATTAACACGCCTTCTTTCTTGTCTAAACATGAGATCTTAATAAAAGTTTTGCTTGTCCATGGTGCTTAAGTAAATTACACTGAGATTAAGCTACTCCTGAAAGATTAATTATGAAAATTGTATATAGGAAGAAATATAAATAATTGCAAAATTTCTTTTCTTTTTTGAGACAGAGTCTTGCACTGTTGCCGGGCTGCAGTGCAGCAGTGTGATCCTGGCTCACTGCAACCTCTGCCTCCTGGGTTCAAGCGATTCTCCTGCCTCGGCTTCCCGACTAGCTAGTATTACAGGTGCACATCACCAGGCCCAGCTAATTTTTTGTATCCTCATTTTTCCTCATGCTGGACATGGCTATAATTCATCTATTGAATAAACAAACACAGGGTTAATTACTTTTTTTTTGTCCAGAAATATGTCCCTACTGGTCATATAATCCATCTGTGGCCAGTCTAAGGATCATTAATCAGATAAACAACAAAATTCGTATGTAACTCAAATGAAGCTTATCTTCTCAAAAGAAAAGCCATTTGTGTCATCAAGTACCCAGAATGTGGCTAAATGTAGCAGAAAATCACTAATTGCATTCATACTCGGTAGTCATTCCAGCAGAAAAATTTTCTTAAAAAAATCAAGAAGCATATGCAATTAGTAGGTGTATACTATGTCACCTGCAATAATTGCTGCATAAAAAGGACTTATTTTAGGTAAATGTGTGATTCAGTAAACAACTTATGGTAATACCAGCTGAAAGAAGACAGAGAATTAAATATAAGACCAAGGTCAGGGTTGATGTTCACTCCTCTCTTCTAAAAGTTTACCTTCTTAGTGGTTACCTTCTTAAGGTTGGTCATCATAACCAATGCACTAACTGAACAGCAAGGGGTGAGTCATTTCCAAATTTCCTAAAATGTGCTTTATTAAACCAAATAGAATTTATCTTTCGGGCAATGCAATTTTGTGGCAATTTTTCATCATACTTTCCAAGGAAAAAAAAAGTAAAGCCTAATATTGCATTGAAATGCACAAATATATCTGAGTAAATGTAGTCTATCATCCTAATTAGACAGACAAGCATACATGTGACAAAAATCAATCACTTCTTTCAACATGCACTAGAACTTCTGAAATCAAAACATTTCAAATTGAAGATGAGAAAGGTCACAGTAAGCAAGGAGACCTAAAGAATTTAATATAACAATAAAATACATTTTTCTTATGTAAGGGTGAAATACAAACAAGCAGGAAATTTCAGTAGCATAAAAGGTTAAATAGATTTTTAATTTTTATGTTATATTTTACCTTAAGTTCTGGGATACATTGCTGAATATGCAGGTTTGTTAATGGGTATACATGTGCCATGGTGGTTTGCTGTACCTATTAACCTGTCATCTAGGTTTTAAGCCCTGCATGCATTAGATATTTGTCCTAATGCTCTCCCTCCCCCTTTTCCCCCACCCACTGACAGGCCCTGGTGATGTTCCCCTCCCTGTGTCCATGTTGTTCAGCTCCTGCTTATGAGTGAGAACATGCATTGTTTGGTTTTCTGTTCCTGTGTTAGTTTGCTGAGAATAATGGCTTCCAGTTTCATCCATAACCCTGCAAAGGACATGAACTCATTCTTTTTTATGGCTGCATAGTATTCCATGGTGTATATGTGCCACATTTTCTTTATCCAGTCTATCATTGATGGGCATTTGAGTTGGTTCCAAGTCTTTGCTATTGTAAATAGTGCTGCAGTAAACATAAGTGTGCATGTGTCTTTATAGTAGCATGATTTATAATCCTTTGGATATATATTCAGTAATGGGATTGCTGGGTCAAATGATATTTCTCATTCTAGATCCTTGAGGAATTACCACACTATCTTCCACAGTGGTTGAACTAATGTATACTCCCACCAACAGTGTAAAAGTGTTCCTGTTTCTCCACATCCTCTCCAGCATCTGTTGTTTCCTGACTTTTTAATGATCGCCATTCTAACTGGTATGAGATGGTTAAATAGATTTTTTAAAATGTTTGCACTGTTTACTCTGCTTATAGTTTCTTTTGCTGTGCAGAAGCTCTTTAGTTTCATTATATCCTACTTGTCAATTTTTGTTTTATTTACAATTGCTTTTGAGAACTGAGTCATAAATTATTTCTTAAGGCTGATGTCCTGACTGGTGTTTTTTTAGGTTTTCTTCTATGATTGTTATAGTTTGAGGTCTTACATTTAAATTTTTCATTCATCTTGAGATATGTTTTGTATGTGGTGAGAGGTTGGGGTTCTTCTTCTTCTTCTTCTTCTGCATATGGCTAGCCATCTATTCCAACACCATTTATTGAATAGAGAGTACTTTCCTCACTGCTTGTTTTTGCTGATTCTGTCAAAGATCAGATGGCTATAGGTACACAGCTTTGTTACTGAGTTCTCTATTCTGTTCCATTT
Source organism: Macaca nemestrina (assembly GCF_043159975.1). Taxonomy (NCBI): domain Eukaryota; kingdom Metazoa; phylum Chordata; class Mammalia; order Primates; family Cercopithecidae; genus Macaca; species Macaca nemestrina. The sequence continues at coordinate 138,830,298 of NC_092132.1, read as the reverse complement.
GTCTATGTGTCTGCCTTTGTACCAGTACCATGCGGTTTTGATTACTATAGCCTAATAGTATGCTTTGAGGTTGGGTAGTGTGATGCCTCCAACTTTGCTCTTTTTGCTTAGGATTGCTTTGGCTATGTTGATTCTTCTTTGGTTCTATGTGAATTTTAGAATAGATTTTTTTCTTCTAATTCTGTGAAGAATGACATTGGTAGTTGGATAGGAATGACACTGAATTTGTAGATTGCTTTGGGCAGTATGGCCATTTTAACAATATTGATTCTTCCAGTCATGAGCATGGAATGTTTTTTATTTGTTTGTGTTATCTGTAGTTTCTTTTGACAGTGTTTTCTAGTTCTCCTTGTAGAAATCTTTCACCTCCTTGGTTAGATGTATTCCTAGGTAATTTGTTTTTGTGTGTGTGGCAATTGCAAATGAGAGTGTGTTCTTGATTTGGCTCTGAGCTTGAATGTTATTGGTGTA